>NC_092633.1:42618687-42658227 GCF_039555335.1 Amphiura filiformis | reverse complement strand
TGCCTGTCTGGCATGGCATGTTTAGATGCCCGATATAAATTTTAATTTATCTCTATGTACATAGATTGGTCCCATAAGTTACCCTCACTGTTATCTATTAGACCATTGCTTAGACCTGACCGGAAACCAAAAGTTTCGTCAGAGTTTATAGACTTTTTGCGTAGCCTTTTAATAACTCTGTTAGAGGTCATTGAATTTTGTATGTAGGGTAAAACTTCAGTTCTTGAGTTATTACCAAAAAGGTCAAAGTTTAAAATTTATAACGTGAGGGTATCGCTCTGATTTTGGATAAACGATGCCTCAAAGTCGCTAGTTTTGATATAGTCGGTTTGTTTCAATTCAGGATAAGTTTTTCTTATCTGCGGTAACACAGCAAAATATTAGTTCAAGGTCAATAGTTTGGACCATGCCAAGTTACCCAATGTAGCAAAAACATGTAAGATATATAAGTTGGTGTTTGAATTAAAGACTATGTACACTTCTGATCTCCTCATCAGACTATTTAGAAATCAATATTATTTGAACGTCCAAATGACGATTGCAGGGGTAATGTTCACCTACAAAAGCTACAAAGAAAATGTGTGCGCTTATGAGATTTATATCTGCAAACTGTCTCAAAGTACTTATTTGAAGACCCTGATGACTCTCTCTCGGTTGATTAACTGTTCACTAGATACATTATTTTTTTATTGTATCTTACACCTATTCCAAGTTTTGTAGAAAGGGGTCCGCTGTACAGCTAGAAGACCTATCTCCAAGAAAATTGGTAAAGTTAAATGGCTGGACTGCTAGGAGAATGTTACGCCCAGCGCTTAAATGTGAGCTGAAATGGTATATAATGACTAATAAGTGAATCAGGGATGGGGACATTCCACCTGTAACTCCTGAAAATCAGCAACAAGACGGCTATGGTTTGGTGGCCCAGTGACACTGTAAGAGAGCCAAAGAGGATAAATATGTGATCTGGTAACATGGAAACTCTACCTATGGAAAATGAACCAAAGGACGTCCTAAGAAGACCTTATTGTGGACCTGCTGTCATCAAGACACACAGGATATAAAAGTGGCAGAAATTGAGACCAGCATGCAGGGACAGTGCGTTATATGAGCCATCAAATTGATGCCTGAAGGCAAGAGTCGACGAGTATGAGCATTAAGAGTAAATATGATAGGTCCTATTTGAATATTCAAAATACACGATTCAGGATAAAAAAATTGACTCTTTTGCCTATATTTAACAACAATGCTCGACCACACAGTCACATATTTTGTGCATAAAATCAAATGCTTTTATGAAAGGTCACACGATGACCCCTGAGGCTCTTTCATCGACATGACAGAGAGAGATGATGTTTCATCTTCAATGTCATGTATGTATACTTAGCTGTTTGAATAGTATGAGGTTGTAACAACTTCTACACACACATCAGAACCAAATACATCGATAGAAAACGAACACTGTTTCACATGAGGCAATGTAAAGACGAGTTCGTCGACATTTATCGAACCAGTTTGATTTCGTCTGACTCGTTTTGCACTGTGTGTAATCTATTTCAAATGCCAAGGCATTCTGATACCCTTGCCAGGAGATTACTTGTTTCTTGAAGAGGCTTTAAGTTGATTTGAAGAACAGCCCTGACCTTCGACGTTTTTGCTTTGACTGATTTAGTGGTCTTAAAGACAAGATATTGGAAAGGTACCAAAAAGACAAATAATGGTAAAAGCAGTTATTACGGGAGATGAAAGTTGAAAGTCAAAAAAGTTCAATGTGCTTGGAGATCTTTAAAGATAGTATTACAATTATGCACTACAAAAACGTTAAATGTTTTTAAACATTCTTAAAAGAACTCTTGTTTAATTCTGTCGTGCATTATCAAATGGTAAATAGCATGTGATGCTGGTTATTCCGTCTCCCTGGAGTACAGCATCCCACGTTAACAATATTACTAAAGGTCATGAAGCTCAACCGAAACGCATGTAAACCATCGGGTACCTATCACTTGAATTTAAAATATTCTTTGCTTCAATTCACCATCATTAAAAATTGATAAAGATTCTCTTTGTCAAAAAAGAATCATAAATAACAAACTATTCTTGGCAAATACGGAAGTTAATCAATCTCGTAAATCGTGGTACAACAGCTTAGCCTTTTTACGTTGTTGTGTATAAAAATAACTTAAGCTATGCGCTAAAACGTTGGACTGCTCTTTTTGCTACTCTTTGATTGCCATGGTGCATTTACACAATAAACACATCGAACAACCTAATCACACAGTCTATTTTTATATACTTTTATTGATTACTACATGGTAACCTCATATCACCTGGCCATGGTTTGTATCTATTCATAAACAATACAGCAACACTTTGGAGAGATAAATAATTGCCAATATTTTCCCAGCGCCTTGTCAAGATGTCCTTGTGGTCTTTTCATGCTAGACATTCAGTCGAATATGAGGAAACCAATACGGACTCACAAAAGACCAAGATGAAACTAAGGGAGTATTAAAGCACATGTCGAGTATAGAGTGATCAAGCTGTAAAATGTCAGTGGACTTGGGTCGGATTAGAAAGCGCAGGGAAACTCCCGAGTTGAATAGTCTGCTGTCCAGCGGATGTTGAACAAGTGGACGACCGGACCATGGCCGGATAAGCAACCCCATAAATACAGGTGTTTTGATGACCCGCACAATATTAAGGGCACAGGCTTAATGTGATTAATTATTTAGATAATTCAGTCCAAACACGTACAAGTGGAAGGTCGTACAGGCAAACTAAGAAACATACCTAGGTGTTGGATGAGTCGCTTTATTTATTAAGTGTATAAGGTGTTGCAACTCATCAAGACCATTGATTTTATTTTTCAACCCTACTACATTTACTGGCCTCTAGAACGAAATGACTTGCAAGTTTAATAAATGAAAGAAACGTCACTCTAAGCTATTTTGAATATCTAGCTTTTTATTATTCTGTGCCTCTATCTATAGGGCATCCATCCCAAGGCAACAGGGTTTAATTAAATATAATTAAAGATGCGTAGCAAATATAGAACCTTTCTCTTCAGTAATGAAACCATTGTGGACTCTCATTTACCTTACCAAGCTGATATTGGGTAAATCTAATTAAGGGCGCCATTTTGGTTTGACACTGGACAATTGATCAATTATCAATAAAAACACCAAACCATTAGCTACTGCAGGTATCAAACTATACTATGAATAGTATGTTGAAATTTAACAAACAACACTAATTTAGTGCCAAGACAAATAATTTCAAAAAAAATGTTTACTTTATAACTCGCCAATTACATCAATACGTAGATGAACCGTTGCTGCAATATTTTGTCCCTATTTACTTCAATACGTAGGTGAACAATTGCTGCAATATTTTGTCCCTTATTTACTTCAATACATAGATGAACCATTGCTGCAATATTTTGTCCCTATTTACTTCAATACATAGGTGAACCGTTGCTGCAATATTTTGTCCCTTATTTACTTCAATACATAGATGAACCGTTGCTGCAATATTTTGTCCCCTATTTACTTCAATACGTAGATGAACCGCTGCTGCAATATTTTGTCCCCTATTTACTTCAATACGTAGATGAACCGTTGCTGCAATATTTGTCCCCTATTTACTTCAATACGTAGATGAACCGTTGCTGCAATATTTTATCTCCTATTTTCTCTGGCACCCTAGGCCTCCTCCTGACCCGCATCGAACTTCGTTACAGCAGACAGTTCACCATAAGCGAAGTAATATCGAAAACAGTGTTCACATTCGGAAGTCGTTTGCAGCCAAACTGAACTGACGCAAAATGTTAGGTTGATCAGGAGGTGCAATTTTGGGGTAAAAGGGGCCCAGTAACCGAGGCACATGTTTCTTCAACGTTCTTAAAACAACAGTACATATACGCTGTTATTAATCAGCTACGTGCTGTAGGATGACAATATTAATCATTTTATTTCTTACAGCCAAAACAAAGAACATGAGAATAAATATTACATAGCTCAAGTTGTAATATCATAGTCATAATCAACTGTGTGATGTCAAAATTGTAACATATTGAAAATAGCGCACAAATAAACAAAATAATATATTTGCAGTCATGTTAGATATCTACACGCATGACTCGCATGCTGAATTGAATATATCAGATATTATATTGCCAAACATTGAATAATGTTAGGACACATACAGCGCTTGCTTCAACATTCATCGCTTGGATTTTTAGAATAGATAAAACGTTTTTCAATAACTATTACAATTTTCTTTTATTAAACTCCGCTTGTTTTGTGTTTTTTGTTATTTTTGTTTTTTATTTCAATTGTAGCGAAGTTAATGTTCTATTCTGAATAAAGACACAACAAGTACATGTTACTTTTTGAACCTTTAGGAATACATACCATTATACAAAATAAAATGAGCACGCTCTTTTTTTCTCTTTTGTATACATTACAGATAAAAACATATTTCCAGCGGCGAACATTTGCCGAACATTTCAAATTTGTTGTCCCCCAAAGTGAAAATTATTCCAATTTCTTATTTTGACATTGAAATGAACAAAAGTGGAATGGCCAAGCCAAGCTTCCCCTCCCCTTTCCCCACTCACTCCCCTTTGTGGTATAACTGCATGTTTCTCTCTACTCAGCAAGCCTGTAAAAGTATTTTTTCTTTATTCAATTAGGAAGACAAAATAATGCTATCAGTCATTCCATGTACATTGTCGGCGAGCTTGACAGATCCTTAATGGATTACAGCATTTCCAGACTTGGATTGTATCACCCAATCGACCAATTCATTATAGAGACAAATGAATTGCAGCCAATTTCTAAACAGTGAAAAGCGCAGTCATCAATGATTAAACATTATTATTAATTCTATTAAAAAGACACAACCGATATCTCTGCAGATGTTTATCAGTCCTAGTAAAGATGCAATCTGTTTCGATCGATAGTTATCAATCTTGAATCTCAATTTATAGGTTAGGGTTATATAGTGCCAAGATATGACTGTATGTTACTGCACTTTTAAATCCAGATCATTAAGGTTAGCAACGATTTTAAACTGTTGCGATTTGGTTCGCAGCATCATGCAAATGGTAGTGAGCTTTGGCAAAAATTGCATTGATCATTTCACAGCGTGTGTAGAAGAATTCAAATATCACAGATATACTTTTGTAGGTCCTGTGGTTTTGTAAAACACTTTTATAAAACGTACATCATTAGCACATAGATTAATCAAAGATCAGGGATAAAGACCTGGATCGTAATTTTATAGAATGTTCACATCATGCTGATCACTTGCACCTGTAAAATTGGTGTCTTTGAAAAGAGCGGTATCGTAGTCAATCTATCATTGCACACATACACAGGTGATGAATGAATACACTCAAAAATAGTATAAATCCATTTCTATGGTAATTAATCCTGTTATACATGACTACGAATTGAGTCTAGGACGAGGGAAGTGTAACTCCGTGTAGATGTATTGTAGTTCTCGTGTAATTACTACCATCGTAAGCTATCGCGAATAATCCTGTGATGTACAAGACTGCTTCATTTTTGCAAACATGTGTGTTGATTCCTGTCCTTCATTTCACTACTAGACTCTTGCAGTACCTTCCTTTGCAGCCCATAAGAATGGCATTAATAGCAATTTGTTGTACAAATTACATGTCGAGTAATATTGCATCGTGCATCTATTTCTGAAGGCCAAGTAATATAACTATATGCCTAGAAAACATAGTGGTAAACGGTGCGAACCATCATTAGCACGAACTAAACGGAACCGTTTAACATTAAACAACATAGTATACCATTAATTTAACAAACACCATTTCATATTCATCATAATGGTCTTTAAACTGACGTCATTGATATATTGAATGCATTATTACCTTAAATCAAATCAAAGAAAGATGTTTAAAAATGCGCTCTTTTTACAATCACGTTTCTCGTGTGCGTTCCATTTTCAAATTTTGCAAAGCTACAGTCACCAAACAGGTCACCAAATACATTTCTAAACTAGCTTTGTTGGGCTCATACAGCATTTGGAATTGTAGGAAAGAGCCCTTGTGGGATGACCTCGAATACCTCAAATTGAACATTGTTTAATCATGTTTGTTGGCTCTTTTAAATGATTTTTATACATTTCTTGTATGTAATTGTTTGTTTTTGCTTCGTTTTCCCTGCATTGGTCCATGCTGTTGTTTTGCACTGGCATGTTGGCCATGTCCTGGGTTTTGTGTGTGCTTTTTAACATTGTTTGTTAATAAAGCCAATTTGATGCAATACCAATTTTTTATTCCCAATTCGTATATATATATTCTGCTAATTCTGGCAATTTTGCTGCAACTAACGGTGTATCTTTTCCTCCCCCTCCTCCCTCTAGCCTCTTATACCACCTAGCATATCTTCTACACACATGCTCATCTGTCAGCACAAGTTCTTTAACCTCAGTACATTTGTATAGTCATAGAATGACCTTTGAATGTGTTGGGAACAAAGACATCATATTCCACAACGTTAAAGAACAAAATTGGTAGCAATAATAACTGTTTAATGGGTGTTATTTAACCATGCCACTAAAAACGAGAGAATTTGGCCTCATAGTGAGAATAAAACTCTATCAATCCACAGTAGGTTAAATATGAGCCTGGAGGTAATTTTCGTTTTTGATTATTATCCTAGAAACGCTTGACATCTAGCTTACTGCTACAAGGGGCCAATCCGGCAATAAGGTCATTTGCCTCCTCGCATAATAAACTTGCCTGCAATAGCTGGCCATATATCGCTATCACCTGTCGTCCATAAAAACCTGCTATCTAATTTTGATTGAGCTCTTCACATTTGTTCATTAGTCAGGTGACCATTTACACATTGTTTTTGTTAACGCAACCCCCGGAAGTAACCACGAGATATGAGCACATTTAGCACAGCATAAATTCATTAATGTATAGACTGCGCTACCTTTATTTTCCATATTATAATAGAATATTAAAGTATATAATACCAATCATTGGGGTATCCAATTATTATTTCCCACACGAAATCTATTTACGCCCACGATACAGTTTGATTACCCACAGTACCAGCATTATGTTTTTGAACCTGGACAGAATAAGAGCAATTTAATTTTCGTGTTGACACCATGAGAGAATCCCGTAATCATAAAAAGTGCCATTTGTAATGTCCCTTATGACTGTAAGATAGAACTCTCAAGGAGATATTCTACTCACAAAGATGAGGTTACAAAATTAAAGCTATTCGAAGTCTGTATCTTTGTATATTGTAGTTATAATGCTGCATAGCTATGGAAAAGTGGTATGACCTAGTCAAAGTGTTATTGCCATCGTGTCAAGATCTTTGAGGCTCTTGTTTATATTTCGTTGAGACATTTCCTTTGGAATGAAGAGTGTCTGGGTTCCGTAATATAACGAGTGTATAGTGTTTAATAGATGTAGTTTAACATTTCACACGCTTGTGAAGATTGTTGATGAGTTCGATCTTCTTATATGTACATTTTTTCAGACATATTAATGAAAAATTATATGTTTGCGGTTACGAATGTGAAAAGTTTACTTAACTAGAAAATCTTTTACATGTTACTCTTAATTCAAAACCCTAACCAGTTGTGCTACCATTTTAATTTGTTTAAGATAAAGGTTAATATTATTTAGTACATAAATTGGAATAAGGCGGAGCGGACTACAAGTTCTACGGCCAATAACAACAACCCAAGCATCCAAGTGACATCACCTGTCACACACTACCAGCCACAATAAAAACATACAGGTACAATAATTGATTGTATTTCCCTTTTTCCTGCACCAGGGTACACTGTAGAGACCTTGCGAAATGAAGTTACTTTAACTTTAACTTTAGTGGTTTTGAATACATAATCCTCTAAAATCCTCTAGACGTTAAAGTTAAAGTAACTTCATTTCGCAAGGTCTCTAATATACCATCCTCTACTAGGTGGTGCCATTGCAGATGTTTTGTGTCAAGAATCTCTATGGATATCTGTTATTGATACTCGGGTTGATACTTTCATTTTAAGGACACTTAACTCTTTGTCGTCCCTATTTTATCCCTGATAATTTTCTGTGGCAAGCAGTTTGCCCACGCTCCCCCTGACTACGCCCCCAAAATTGATAGCTATTGATTGATGGACCTACCTATGGTTTTCTTTAATAGTCACAAATCATGATTGATAAATTAGTCAACAGCTTTCCTTAAACATTAAAAAAAACATGTTTTATGGGGAGCACAATCAGAATCACTCTGTATGTAAACGAGTCTTGAATATTTATTATTCACCAGTGCATGTAATATGAATTTAACTTGTTAAAAATGCAAATTTCAATAGAATATAATCGAATCCACCCTGTGCAATCCGCGAAGGATGAATTAGAACACCCCTCTCAATGCTATATGATAGTGGAAAAAACACCCCTAGGTATTGCTTGATATTTTGTGCCAATAAATATTAACGATTGCGTGTTCATATAACAGAATCAACACTTAAACTGTCTTTCTTTTAGACGTGAAAAGGAACTAAAACAGGTCAATTATACATATACTTGTCTGATCTGGGACATGAAATGTAATCTCGACTAAATCAACAAAAGCATAATAAATATGATATAATGTATGAAGTAATTATAAAATACGCAAATTTCGTGAAGGAATATTAACTTTTGAATCCTCTCTGAACACCAAAGCCCCCGTGAGGAAGGTTAGTACAAAGAGGACACCTATAAATAGATGAAGGAGAAGTGGGACAAATTTTATCTCCTTTCAAATTAACCCATTGCTACTTTATAATGATCTCCTTTTAATTGAATTTATTGCGACCATCATTGTTAATGTGCTTCTGTTGTATGATCTTTTGTTTCATGAAATAAAGGTTTTTGACTTCTTTTTAATCCTCTGCTTTGTACCTATTGCTTTTAGTTCTTAATATCTGCGTATGTTTTGCTTTAGTATTATGTCCCGGGCTTGAGTCAGCAAACGACCCACTTCCTTGCAAAATTGAGGCTCGTGTTTTCTTCAATTCACCCTTCTTTATGTAGTCTTCACCGAATGACCCCCTTTTTCGTTTTTAAGTTTGACAACAATAAAGCACACGTTTTGAAGTAACAGTATTAAAACATACATTACACTAGAATGTATGAATTTAGTGATCGTTTTGTTTTGTTAAAATAAAATCGTATTCTCCGGTGAGATCCCGGGCTCTGTATTTTTTGTATTATCATAGGCACTGGAAGCTCATTGGAAAGGAGTGATTTTAAATTTAAAATCAATATTTATACGAGAATTTATACATGAATATAGCAATTACTGATTAACAATTTAGAATGCCCTAACAGAACCTTACATTACTAATTGCAGAGTTAACAACAAATAAAATCAATTGCTGTTCAGTAATTTGTAACTTCTCCCCCTTTAAAATGCAGTTTTTGTATCTAAGATGCGTATGATTTATAACATTACACATATGTCAAAAAAGTAGCAACTATTTCTTCTAAAGTAGGTGTTTTTCAGAGCTTCGAGTTTCACTCGTCGCCTGTAGGTAAAATGTTAGCTAACGTCATACACAGCTTTGTTGAGGCCCTTGATGAGGTGCGCTTTAGAAACATGAAGCTTGGGACGTGTTAAATTTGAGGTTAATTATTTAATTTGATTTTTATACAAATTGGGGAACGGGGTGCAGAATCAGAGAATCACTGGCAATGTCCGCGCATACAAATGGTCTAAACTAATAACAATAACCCAACCCATATTTTTTGTAATCGCTAGTACTATTTAAACTGTTAAAATATTTAATTTTCCTTTTAGGCATATTTTTTAATCGCACTGACACACGGCGTGTGTGTGTAGTTAATATCCGCAACCGGAGTACAGCTTTTGAATATAAGTTTGGACACTGTATTTTAAGAAGCACTAAAACGTAAGCAACTCTTTCAAGCTTTAAAGATTTTTTTTTTATCGCAAGAAATAATTGTGAAATGTTTTGCAGTTTATTCTTTCAGGATTATAAAAACGTATCTATATTTCACGAGTTGTACGTCCATTTTCGATGCGAGTCTCGGCATATTGTATTATTTTAAGTGGTTTAGATTATTAAATTTAAAAGATAAAGAAATTGATTTGCTATATTATCAATAACTTATTTTATTTGACCACGTAACACTATGTTTTACGATACCATATTTACAACAAATTATTATCTTAAAATTGTTATCATCATGCCTTGTGATTACTACAACAAAAATAGTGAAGTTGTCGCTTCGCCCTTTTCATAAGCCAGTTAATTTTAAATTAAACAAAATTATAATGTTATTTTATATCATTATGTTTTATTTAAAAATATTAATAAGAATCAGAAATGAAGTTGTCGCCTGTGTCGTGCGCTTAGCTGTAAAATATAGAAGACATTGACCGGGAATGCATTAATGATCAATATTAATTGCATTGATGCACTGCGCGTTGGAATTTAAAACACATCTTGACACTTAACGAATCGCGTGTGCAAAACTAGAAAAAATAATGGAGCAGTAAACCAGGCCACGAGTAAACCTGAAATTACACTCCAGTCGCTAAAGAGGTGCCATTGATCATTGACCATTGAGATAGAATGTAATTTGTTAAGCTAAAAAATATGATGATGCTTACTGGTAATAGTCAATCGCTTGTAGATAGCGACTGATGTATAAACCAAGCTTAATTAGTGTACGCATGCAAATATGATGCTTGTTTATTGACCCGAATGACCCATAAATGAGTAGGCTTTTGACATCATTTCAAATTTTGACATCTGGTTGGAATAAATCGATGTGACCAACAGGAAGATAGAGCCATTTTACAGAAATATTCTGGTGATTTGCTAGCTATAATTTCACACGTAATAATTTCTGGATATTTCCTGATTCAATTCAACTGCGGAGTAGAGGAGTATATTATTTTATTTGCTTATTAGACAAAATCCGCGTCTTTGGTGTCCACAGTGGGAGTAACTTTTTCGAATGGAATTGACTGGGTTAATTATTTTTAAACACTCCCCCTGTGTATGGTCTTTCCCTATATCTCCCACAACTTGAAGTCTTTCAAATGGAAGTTACCCAATTGTCTATTCTATTTGAAACTCATGCTCCTTTGTGGAAGACTTTAGCTAAATCTTCCATAGGGGGAGAGTGGATTTCAAATGGAATAGCCTAATTACGTTATCAATGTCTTAAACAAAGGTTACATTTTCACAATTTTGCTTAATTATTTGAGGTTCTATAACTACACGTTATATAAAATATTCTCTGTGTGTAGTACCCCATGTGTGAGATTACAACCAAAGTGTCTCGGGCCGAGGTCACTTCCCGGCTGAACTATATAGGCTACATGACTGCACAAGGTGATCGCATGAAACACGTAGCCAGAGGTACTACATAACCCAAGTGGTTCATGCGATCACCTTGTGCAGTCATGTATATAGTTCAGCCGGGAAGTGACCTTTGCCCGAGACACGTTGGTTTAATCTCACACATGGGGTAGTGCTACACAGATAGTTCTTTTAAATATCTATACATAATCTTGTCGATAGTAAATTATTATGAGGTTGTATACTTACATAACGTTATGTTAAAAATTCTGTGTGTGTACAAGCATTGTTCAACTAGATGAGTAATTACCATTTACCGGTTGAAAAGGGTGAGGAAACATAACTTATTCTTTAAGTCACTGGTAACGTACCTGCCGTATATCGTATTTCACACAAGAAGAATTTCTAAGCATGAAACCCATGGAAAATAATTTAATCTTATTTCATTTTCACTATATACTCTATAAAGTAACGCAGAATTTAATGTTCGTAAGCAGGTGATAGGCAATTACAACTACAATGGAAAACTTCAGATTGTTTCTTCATGCTGATCTGCCAGAACTATGTTTATCTTTAGAAAGTGTAGCTCAACAACTTGTATAGTAAAGTAGCATGCAAAACTTTTGACAGGAAAATAACCATGTCTGCGAATCTTGTTTTTATTCAGAACAAAAAGTAAACGTGCTTCTTTGGGGAATTTAGAAACTACATATTTCTCTCTCGCTCTCTCTCGAACATGAAAACCAACGGAGCTTTCATAACACGTTGTTTAGTATCACTAGATCATTTTCACACAAAATAAAATTCTCTCCGCGGGTGATTGAATTTTAGGTGTGATTTTGGCATATACCGCTGTCAAAACAACGAACGAGGTGACGTGATGATTTGACTTTTGGTTATTTATCAATCTATTTTTCATCAAAACACTAGATTTTTCCTTAAAATTCAGTTAGTGCGTCTTTTAAGAAGAAGATATGATAATTTGGCCTCGGGCTTATCACAACGGAGAACGTTTTAAAGATAATTCCATAGTTTTATATACTTGACATAATCCCGTGGCATAGTACGCTGCTAACCGATGCTAACCTCATCATGAAAAGTCAAAGTTTTGTCGTTTTCTTGTCGATTTTTGCCAAATATGGCAGCAAAAACGAGGTACTGACTCATACATGTTTCATCAATAGATTGGACTGATAAAACTATTACATGTTAGGTTTTCGTATAATTATATAAGCAAGAATATGATATGATGGAATTGGACAGGACTGGATTGCATATAGAATAGCGCAACACAGCATATATCATAGAATAGAATCAACGAAGATTATCATCACATCACCAGAATGCACCATGATTTTGCACAACACCCTAAAACTGGTTCCTGAATCATGCAAGTTCCCATTGAACATGTACAAGAAGGAGGGCTTTACAGCACCAATAGCTACCATTCTTAAACACTTGAGAATGTTCCTGCAATCTTATTGGTTCTTACCAGAGAAGATGTAAAAGAAGGAGATAGATCCAGCTATCCTCAAACAAAATATGTGTGTTGCCGCTCATTCAAAAGCAATCACGCTATTTAGGTTTAACAATAAAATACAACAAAAGGGTTCGAACCCATGACGGGTGTGATACACAAGTTGCTGCTTACTGGTTTTAGGGAAAGGTCAGTGTCTGTATACCATCAATACCATGCATACCATGCATGCAGATCCTAACATCCAGTTTATTTCAAATAAAATATGACCGAAGTTCCATGGCAAATAATAATTTTGCACGCTTGGTTACGCTTTCAACCTCTACGATTTATGATACAGACTATTTTCAATTAGCAAAATATCTTTATTAGGTTTGCAGGAAATGACAGGAAAATACATTAAAACAATAAAATATAGATGATCAAAAATCATCCCGTTTCTAACAAAATCCTAAAACACTCTCCTAAATAATTATTATATATTCCAAAATGGGCGGATTTTTTTGGAATCTTTACAAAACTACATTTCTTTCTTATAGTATCCACGTGCGGTATCCCTGCAGAGCAACATCAGGTACTTAACACACACGTGTCATACTTTCAAGGAATTATCTATAGAAACATTGGATATGGTTTCAATTCTGGAGTGAAAATTAATCAACCGTAGTCGGCAAGGCACATCACATCAAAGGCTACTTTCAAGTAGATGTGTAACTACTTGAGAATAAAGGACTATGAATAGGTGCGACAGGATAACCTACGGGATTATCTCAAGGATATAATTCCGTTCTTCCTCCTTCTTTTTCAACTTTCCTGGTTCTTACCCGTGTGATATGACACGATATGACACGGGTCAGCGCGTGTGCATCGACGCGATACGCGTACTCGCTTTTTGAACCAATGGGAGGCGCACTGCAACAACGGGACTGATCGATTTTAAGCCCTATTAATTTGATTAAAGTTTGTAATATTTCTTAGTAACTGGGGTTTCATGTACTTATTTTATAAGTGTTCAAAAATTAAGTAAAAATGGGAACCAGTCAGTCATTCTTGACATGGAGATCAACCTAGCTTCTCTTTTGATGTTCATTGATGTATGTAGATCGCGACCTTGAGCACCAAAATGGTAGTTCCTGATTGATGCACAAATCAATTTGAGCGTGAAATTGGTTATTTGCACATGAAAGAACATTATAATCCTTTCCTGCCTCATATGTGTATAAAGATATATCATGGTTCGGGCTGGCTGAAAAAGGTGAAATTTCACATACGTGACATGGAGCATGGTGTATTCTGAGATGCTGTGAGAATAGAATAGAATAGAATAGAATAGAATAGAATAGAATAGAATAGAATAGAATAAAATAGAATAGAATAGAATAGAATAGAATAAGATGTGATAGGATAGAATAGAATAGAATAGAATAGAATAGAATAGAATAGAATAAGATATGATAGGATATGAATGGGTAGGATAGGATGGCATGGGATATATAGTGATATAAATTTAGTAGGATATGATGGAATAGGATAAGAAGGGTGAGCGTGGTCTAATGGTTAGCGTACTTGCCTTTAGTGCATGAGGTCCCGGGTTCAATTCCCGGCGGTGGAGATTTGCTGGGATATTGACTTGGAAAAAAATGTCTGAAATTAATTGGCAACATCTGTAGATTAAATTCAGACATCCGCTCTCCCCATGATTAATTTAGAATTGGGTAAATGAATCATGAAAGTACTCCGTCCTTCGGAGGGGACGTTAAGCCGTCGGTCCCGTGTACAGCGAGCTATACCTGTACATGTATCTCGCAGTCAGTTTCGAAAAGAGTAGGGTGTTAACCCCTGACTGTTCCCAACCCGTCCCGGTGTTCAAATGGACCCCAATGGAAATAAGCTTCAATAGAGGCTGTCTTGGGTTATCCAGGGTTGTCAAAAACCCGAACAAATCAAATAAAAAAAAGATGGTATGTGATAGGATGGGATATTTTATTACAGGAAGGGTTAGGATAGGATGAGACAGGATATAATCTCGGGTATAGGGATAGGATAGACCGAGTTATAGGGTATAATAATGTAGCATAGCAATGATTGATTTCAGTGTTCGAGTGTTGTTTTGATCATGTTGATGGAAATAAAGTAAAATGGAGGTCATACACCTGCTATAGCTTCATCTCATTTGTTCCAGGCAGATTAATTATTGATACTAATGTATTTGACTCAGTGCATCCTACAAATAAAAGTGGAGCATTTCATAAGGTTGTATCTATTAGTATTAAAAACACACCTTTCTTATCCTGTAAAAAGAGACAGGTCTTGGTGTTTCACCGTTGCACACCGACATCGCTTGGTAAATAATTGCATTGTACAGCAGAGACACTAAAATCAATACCCGGGATGCTATCTACTATTTCCATGGTGCTATGCACGATTTGATATTAAGACGATAAATATTTGGATACTGGGGTAGAAAATGATGAATATCTCCCGTAATTATTTTATTCTAAAGAAGCCGATTTCAAGGCTTGCACTTGAATATAAGTGTTGAAAGAATATGATAGTCGTTAGCTTGCGTATTGAGAAAGAACCGTGCGTATTGAGCTCAAAAACTGACAAATATTCTGATTTTATATGTGCCGAACTATAGCGCAGCGTATGCCACTGAGGCAGTCTAAAAACAGATGACGTCATGGCGTATACCATGCTCACTGACATCTACAGAGGTCAGTCACCAGCCGTAGTCGGATTAAACAGGTCGGAACAAAATGGCCATGCGTGGCTGTGGATTCAACCTACCATGGCGATTTCTGCCATGAAGATATCGGGGCGATGACACTGTGCGTTGTTCATCACCGTTTAACAACGATGCGTCCGCGTCGTCTGCGTGGTTTACTTCGCCTGCGCGAGTTGTTAAACTGTGATGAACAACGGATACATGATTGAATTCCTTTCAACAACGAAAACAATCTAAAGATCGTCTAATTCACTTGATGTCAGCAATAGAACTACAAAATAAAAGGGCAATCTTTGGTAAGCCGTTTCCCCCAAAATAATGAAAACAACATGTTAGCAGCGCACACAAGTTCCAGGCATGGCAAATTTTACCCGCATGGTGTTCGCGTATACGCTACTGGCATAGTGTGGATTCCTCACGGATTAACAACGGTTGGCTCCTGTACAAAGTTATAGGAAAAGTTGTTGAATAATTAATGAACTTAATTAAAGTCGATCATAGTCTTAACGGCACCAGTCATTTACTCCCGATTCCAGACAAATACTGCACTTGGAAAGTGCCTAACTCGTTTTCTAGACACTTCAGATAATCAGGCTTAACTTTTGAACCCAGGCATCAAAGGAACCAATTAACAATCCAGTGGTAGCCTAGACATTATACTTACGCACTCTTTTACTGTTTATTTTGAAATAAAACTTTGAATGTATAATTTGATTATTACAGCCTGAAGTAGACAAAATTGAAAGAAAATACAAAAGGTGAAACACATTTAATCGTGTCATTCTCTTACTAGCAGGGCTTGAAATAAGCAGGAGCCAGGGGCAAATTTACCCCTGCTAAAAGGCAAGATGCCCCTGGTTCTGAAACAGAACTGGGTATATTTGTAGACCAGGGACGATATTTACACAAAAACACCCAAAATTGCTCCTGGATCTGAAATCCTTATTTCAAGCTCCAGTGGCGTAACTAGGGTTGGTAGCGCCTGGGCGCCCTACCCCCACCCAGTGGCGTAGATTTCCTTTTGACATTGGGGAGATGGGGTTGGAAAAAATTCTTGGAAGTATAGTTAATCCAGCACCTTTTTGTGACATAATAACTTTATGTTACAAATGCGCGCGAAAAAGTTGCAATTTTGTACCTTAAATAGCCAAATATGAGGTTAAGTGAGGCCGATTTGGCCCCCCCTAGTGGTAGCGCCCGGGGCACGTTGTCCCCTATGCCCCCCCGTAGTTACGCCACTGTCAAACACTGCTTACTAGGCATGGATGTACTTGTATAAATATTTACTTATTTAAAGTACGCTGTTTTTCCTGTACACTGTTTTCCTGATCATTTCCACAACGGATATTTTAATAATTCAAACAAATTCGAGACACAGTATACACAAAGGAATCAGCTGCTATTTGTGAAAAATGTTCTTCATTTATCATTTATAATAAAATATATATATACATATATATATAATGCTAACTAGTATTTTCACGATTTATGAGAAACTTGAAGGCTCGTATTGCTTCATATTTCGTGATATTCGAGACACGCGTTATACATTTGACCTTCAAAAATGAAAAATGCTCGATTTCATAAAATCCAAATGATTAAAGAAGCAAGGCACCTCGTACTTGGCGTCAAAAGGAAATTTAAGACAAAAAGTGAAATTGTTCTCTGCATTCTTTAATTTCACTTTTGAAAAATGCATGCTGACTATATTCCTAATTATATGCAAGGTGAATTTCGAAGATATGAAAATGACAATATACAATTTGAAAACCGAGTCGCAGGACGCCTCAGGAGGCTATGTTTCTTGCGTGCTCTTGTAGTTGCCTGAAAACCTAAAAGGATGATCATCATCATCCTCGCTGTCATCGTTAGCATCATCATTAATGTCATCAGCAGCAGCATCAGGAACAACACACGTAAGGTCTTATACCAACAAAATCATTATATGATCATTTAAAATGGTCAGGAAATGGTACGACTATAGAGACGAATATACCTTCGTCTTCCGGCTTCGTCTCAATAATACGTGTCACCTATGACCAGTTTTAATGAATATTTGGACTTAATTTGCAATTCAGTTATCAAAATGATCAAATCTGTTAAATGGCATGTGGTTAATTCTACTAAATTCACCAACCCGCAACATTGGGTTAAATGGAAACTTAGACCTGTATTGCATTTGTAATGTAACATTGCTTGAGTATGGTTCGTGGACGCCATCTTTGACGATAACACGGCTCATGTGTCTTTCAATAAACGCGCCAGGGCAAAACTAATTACAGGAAATGAGCAACTGTATACGGTACTTGGATTGAAGTAGTACAACGTGCAACTACTGTGAATAGGTAGAAGATTATAAGGGAAGATAACATTATTAGGAGATTTTGTAAAATATTGCTCTTGTAAAACAGTATCTGAAACTATTAAATAGGTATTACGCTGGCTTGTAATGATTCAAATGTCTTCAAAGGATTTACGCTTATTAGCTTAGCATGAATATTGAATGACTTTCAATAGCAACTTATTAATGCCTCGAAAACATGTTATCAATATCATGACACTGTCATACCAGAAAAAATAAATCACGAGATCAATCGCTTCACGTACCATTGCAACAGATCCATAATCATAATAGAGTCAGTATAATAGTGTTTCGCGCCAGAAATTGTTATAAATATTTGACTAAATAACTGAAGTGTAAGTGTGCTGTGAAATGCATTCACAAGTACGCAAATCAATTAATCAAGGTGTCGTGCAAACGGTTCCTCTCTGTGCAGAGATGGTGCCTCCAAAACTGCTAGAAATTATCTGAGACTAGTAAACCAACAGTCTTAGAAATTATAAATGCCAATAATCTACAAATTCAAGAATTTTTACTCTATTTTAAAGCACCACGTGTGATATACTACTAGTGAAATAATACGAATAGGTATACACTTGCGAGATATTGGTCCACTTATTCTAGACAAAGATAGATAGTCTATTATTTTGGACAGATTGTATTTATATGAGCAAGATGATACTTGATGTATTTACCAAACATTATCATGATCGCGATGCAAAATTAAACCTCGGTGAGGTTGATCGTATGTTTTGGCGCAACAAGAAACGACCATAAATGGTAGATTAAAATTCACTTACCGTCGCGTTGGTAAACATGATTCAAGTGTAAAATAAAACTGAACACGTATCTGCTAACTTCTTCGTATAAAGACTAAGGGGCATTTCGTGATCAACTGCCTCGTCCCCCACTTTTATCAAAAAAAAGGTTTGAAATTTGTGTATCATCGGGAGCCTCTCGCAGCATAATGTTTGTGTGCAAAAATAAATCGTGCAGATTCATTCGCTTCGTAAAAATATTGTCAAATTTGTATTTATGTTCTGTTATTATAGAAAGAATATACAACACATTGCGGCAACTTTTGGCCGAATGAGGGAGTTCATGAAAAGCTCATATCATAATGTTCAGAAATCAACACCCGCTTTAGCATACTTCAAAAGAACCAACTAACAATCCGCTGGTAGCCCAGACATTATACTTACGCACTCTTTTACTGTTTATTTTGAAATAAAATTTTGATTGTATAATTTGATTATTACAGCCTGAAGTAGACAAAATTGAAAGAAAATACAAAAGATGAAACACGTTTAATCGTGTCATTATCTTACTAGGCATGGATGTACTTGTATAAATATTTACTTATTTAAAGTACGCTGTTTTTCCTGTACACTGTTTTCCTGATCATTTCTACCACGGATATTTTAATAATTAAAACAAATTCGAGACACAGTATACACAAAGGAATCAGCTGCTATTTGTGAAAAATGTTCTTCATTTATCATTTATAATAATATATATATATATATATATATACAAAGTAATGAACTAAAGTTTCTTCAGAGAGTGCTCAACTTTAAGTGTATTTATTTATTTATTTATTTATTTATATATATATATATATATATATAATGCTAACTAGTATTTTCACGATCTATGAGAAACTTTAACGCTCGTATTGCTTCATATTTCGTGATATTCGAGACACGCGTTATACATTTGACCTTCAAAAATGAAAAATGCTCGATTTCATAAAATCCAAATGATTAAAGAAGCAAGGCACCTCGTACTTGGCGTCAAAAGGAAATTTAAGACAAAAAGTGAAATTGTTCTCTGCATTCTTTAATTTCACTTTTGAAAAATGCATGCTGACTGTATTCCTAATTATATGCAGGGTGAATTTCGAAGATATGAAAATGACAATATACAATTTGAAAACCGAGTCGCAGGACGCCTCAGGAGGCTATGTTTCTTGCGTGCTCTTGTAGTTGCCTGAAAACCTAAAAGGATGATCATCATCATCCTCGCTGTCATCGTTAGCATCATCATTAATATCATCAGCAGCAACATCAGGAACAACACACGTAAGGTATTATACCAACAAAATCATTATGATCATTTAAAATGGTCAGGAAATGGTACGACTATAATACCTGAGACGAATATACCTTCGTCACCCGGCTTCGTCTCAGATAATACGTGTCACCTATGACCAGTTTTAATGAATATTTTGACTTGGTTTGCCATACAATTATCAAAATCAAATGATCAAATCTGTTAAATGGCATGTGGTTAATTCTACTAAATTCACCAACCCGCAACATTGGGTTAAATGGAAACTTAGACCTGTATTGCATTTGTAATGTAACATTGCTTGAGTATGGTTCGTGGACGCCATCTTTGACGATAACACGGCTCATGTGTCTTTCAATAAACGCGCCAGGGCAAAACTAATTACAGGAAATGAGCAACTGTATACGGTACTTGGATTGAAGTAGTACAACGTGCAACTACTGTGAATAGGTAGAAGATTATAAGGGAAGATAACATTATTAGGAGATTTTGTAAAATATTGCTCTTGTAAAACAGTAAAAAAATCTGAAACTATTAAATAGGTATTACGCTGGCTTGTAATGATTCAATGTCTTCAAAGGATTTACGCTTATTAGCTTAGCATGTGAATATTGAATGACTTTCAATAGCAACTTATGGTAGCGATATGCGGCATACCAGAAAAAATAAATCACGAGATCAATTTCTTCACGTACCATTGCAACAGATCCATAATCATAATAGAGTCAGTATAATAGTGTTTCGCGCCAGAAACTGTTATAAATATTTGACTAAATAACTGAAGTGTAAGTGTGCTGTGAAATGCATTCACAAGTACGCAAATCAATTAATCAAGGTGCCGTGCAAAAACGGTTCCTCTCTGTGCGGGATACAGAGATGGTGCCTCGTAAATAAACTGCTAGAAATTATAAATGCCAATTATCTACAAGTTCAAGAGTTTTTTACTCTATTTTGAAGCACAACGTGTGATATATTACTGAAATAATACGAATGGGTATACACTTGCGAAATATTGGTCCACTTATTCTAGACAAAGACAGTATTAAGTTTGGACAGATTGTATTTATATGAATTTATCAAGATGATACTTGATGTATTTACCAAACATTATCGTGATCGCGATGCAAAATCAAACCTCGGTGAGGGTGATCGTATGTTTTGGCGCAACAAGAAACGACCATAAATGATAGATTAAAACTCACTTACTGTAGCGTCGGTAAACATGATTCAAGTGTAAAATAAAACTGAACACGTGTCTGCTAACTACTTCGTATAAAGGCTAAGGGGCATTTCGTGATCAACTGCCTCGTCCCCCACTTTTATCAAAAAAAAGGTTTGAGATTTTTGTATCATCAGGAGCCTCTCGCAGCATAATGTTTGTGTGCAAAAATAAATCGTGCAGATTCATTCGCTTCGTAAAAATATTGTCAAATTTGTATTTATGTTCTGTTATTATAGAAAGAATATACAACACATTGTGGCAACTTTTGGCCGAATGAGGGAGTTCATGAAAAGCTCATATCATAATGTTCAGAAATCAACACCCGCTTTAGCATACTTCAAAAGAACCAACTAACAATCCGCTGACAGCCTAGACATTATACTTACGCACTCTTTTATTGTTTATTTTGAAATAAAATTTTGATTGTATAATTTGATTATTACAGCCTGAAGTAGACAAAATTGAAAGAAAATACAAAAGATGAAACACATTTAATCTCCTGTACACTGTTTTCCTTATCATTTCCACAACGGATATTTTAATAATCAAAACAAATTCGAGACACAGTATACACAAAGGAATCATTTATAATAAAATATATAATGATAACTAGTATTTTCATGATTTATGAGAAACTTGAAGGCTCGTATATTGCTTCATATTTCGTGATATTCGAGACACGCGTTATACATTTGACCTTCAAAAATGACAAATGCTCGATTTCATAAAATCCAAATGATTAAAGAAGCAAGGCACCTCGTACTTGGCGTCAAAAGGAAATTTAAGACAAAAAGTGAAATTGTTCTCTGCATTCTTTAATTTCACTTTTGAAAAATGCATGCTGACTATATTCCTAATTATATGCAGGGTGAATTTCGAAGATATGAAAATGACAATATACAATTTGAAAAACGAGTCGCAGGACGCCTCAGGAGGTTTGGTTTCTTGCGTGCTCTTGTAGTTGCCTAAAAACCTAAAAGGATGATCATCATTATCCTCGCTGTCATCGTTAGCATCATCATTAATATCATCAGCAGCAGCATCAGGAACAACACACGTAAGGTATTATACCAACAAAATCATTATGATCGTTTTAAAATGGTCAGGAAATGGTACGACTATAATACCTGAGACGAATATACCTTCGTCACCCGGCTTCGTCTCAGATAATACGTGTCACCTATGACCAGTTTTAATGAATATTTTGACTTGGTTTGCCATACAATTATCAAAATCAAATGATCAAATCTGTTAAATGGCATGTGGTTAATTCTACTAAATTCACCAACCCGCAACATTGGGTTAAATGGAAACTTAGACCTGTATTGCATTTGTAATGTAACATTACGTGGGCGAGGTGGCCTAGTGGTCTAAGGCGCTGGACCATTAGGGAGAGTTGAGCGAGGGGTCCGTGGTTCGAAACCCCATCCTGCCCGATCCTTGTTGCTCACTCTAAATAGTTCCAATAGGTCGGAAATATCATAATCATAAGCTCTTTCAGTCTAGTAGAATATAATTGTGATATTTCTCCTCGTTCCCATCCACCGTGTAGAATGTGCAGGTGTACACGGTGGGTGCCCGGCGTCTCGTGGTTCGAATGGTCACGTAAAATGGCGGTTCCGTGTGTCAGACGAGTCAAACCTGAGCACGTAAAAAGTTGCAAGCCTTATCGAAAAGAGTAGGGGGATCATCCCCGGGCTTGTTACCTGCACCCTCCCTAGGTCCCAGGGCAGTAGTAGTTGTGATTACAGTGATTGTAGTAGATTAGTTGTGTTAATAGTAATGTTGTGAAATGGTGATATATAGATAGATGTTAAAAAGTACACTGCTTACTCAGTGGTGCGCCTGAAAATAGGCGGGATTTCCCAAATACAATACAATACAATACAATACATTGCTTGAGTATGGTTCGTGGACGCCATCTTTGACGATAACACGGCTCATGTGTCTTTCAATAAACGCGCCAGGGCAAAACTAATTACAGGAAATGAGCAACTGTATACGGTACTTGGATTGAGGTGGTACAACGTGCATCTACTGTGAATAGGTAGAAGATTATAAGGGAAGATAACATTATTAGGAGATTTGGTAAAATATTACTCTTGTAAAACTAAAAAATCTGAAACTATTAAATAGGTATTACGCTGGCTTGTAATGATTCAAATGTCTTCAAAGGATTTACGCTTATTAGCTTAGCATGAATATTGAATGACTTTCAATAGCAACTAATGTTAGCGATATGCGGCATTTTAATGCCTCGAAAACATGTTATCAATATCATGACACTATCATACCAGAAAAAATAAATCACGAGATCAATCTCTTCACGTACCATTGCAACAGATCCATAATCATAATAGAGTCAGTATAATAGTGTTTCGCGCCAGAAACTGTTATAAATATTTGACTAAATAACTGAAGTGTAAGTGTGCTGTGAAATGCATTCACAAGTACGCAAATCAATTAATCAAGGTGCTGTGCAAAAACGGTTCCTCTCTGTGCAGAGATGGTGCCTCTAAAACTGCTAGAAATTATCTGAGACTAGTATTAAACCAACAGTCTTAGAAATTATAAATGCCAATAATCTACAAATTCAAGAGTTTTTACTCTATTTTAAAGCACCACGTGTGATATACTATTACTAGTGAAATAATACGAATGGGTATACCCTTGCGAGATATTGGTCCACTTATTCTAGACAAAGATAGTCTATTATTTTGGACAGATTGTATTTATATGAATTTAGCAAGATGATACTTGATGTATTTACCAAACATTGTCATGATCGCGATGCAAAATTAAACCTCGGTGAGGTATGTTTTGGCGCTACAAGAGACGACCATAAATGGTAGATTAAAACTCACTTACTGTCGTGTCGGTAAACATGATTCAAGTGCAAAATAAATCTCAACACGTATCTGCTAACTACTTCGTATAAAGACTAAGGGGCATTTCGTGATCAACTGCCTCGTCCCCCACTTTTATCCCAAAAAAAGTTTGAGATTTTTGTATCACCGGGAGCCTCTCGCAGCATAATGTTTGTGTGCAAAAATAAATCTTGCAGATTCATTCGCTTCGCAAAAATATTGTCAAATTTGTATTAAGTGTTCTGTTATTATAGAACGAATATACAACACATTGCGGCAACTTTTGGCCGAATGAGGGCGTTGTATAAGGTTGACAATACAACGCCCTCATTCGACCAAAAGTCGCCAACGATTAACAAAAGGGTAAGTCCATCACAACATCATAGGATTGTGTGTTACACATCGAAGATTAGTTGAATGTGTTGTGCTGAAAGTGAGTTTAAACTTTTAGAAATTGTTTATCACCACCACGTATGAAATGGCGGTTGTTATGAAAAGCTCATATCATAATGTTCGGAAATGAACACCCGGTTAATACTATCACCACCCGTTCTCCAAAATACAAGGACTTCTGACGATCATTTGAAAAGCTCTTATCATAATGAACACTTATTAACACCCGGTCCTCCAGGTACAATAACTTGATAGTTTCTTTAATAAAACATTGTTTCATAGTATACGTTTATCAACACACGGTTCTCCAAATATAAAAAAGTCCAAGGTGGTCATTGCAAAATCTTTTAATAAAGCGTGCACTGATTAACACACAATACAAGAACTTTCCAGTGAATATTGCAAATCCTGTATCGTATAGAGTTGAATCAACAGCACCCAATATGTCAAGCAGCGAAACATGATCGACGAATGCATTTGAAATAGATGAATTTATGAATATTTATAATGAAAAGAAAGCGAATTCTAATTTCGAATTTGTATATCTTCATGTTCACATCTCTCTGGTTAAAACTATATCCATTTTATTTGGAGTTATATTTTTTCATTGCAAACAAATTATTATTTATGTTCACAACATCAAACCCCTCATCATATTTGCTCATTATTGCTCCTACTCCGACATATTTGATAATAATCTCCCTATAATTAACACTTCTAAATGCACCGCATGCAATCATATCAGCAAAAAGTGAGCTCAATCAGATCACTTAAGTGTGAATTCGCTATTCTTTAAATCCTCAAGAAATAAATGTAAATTGACAGCATCAATTAGCGGGTTCACTGATAGAGTCTTAATATGAACAACTCAGCCGTGTAGGTATAAATACTAGAGTATTAAAGATGCCGTGCTTAATATATCATCTACCAATGCAAACGATGGTGTAAAGTTAATGTATTTAAATGCCAATGACTGCTAGGCTTTTGACCTATTTTTAAATTTTACATATTCAGCTTGGCATCTCTTACTTCCATGGTTTTACTTTAGGAAAACGCGTAATGAGTTTGTATGACGTTTATTAGTAACGAGCGATGGAATCGTAAGTTGAATCGTAAAGGAATGAACGGAGTGCAACACACGATAAATATATAACCAGCCAAAGAGATGGATCCGCACTTGATGCACTTGCGGCTCCAATACATTGATTCTATTCATTGGACAAAAAGAAACCGACATTCAGTCGTTTCAAAATAACAAGTTTTGGTATTGGTTTTGGTTTTGATCACGTGGTTTCCTATTATCCTGTCTAAGCTCTTGACTGACGTCATTACCAATAGCTTTGTCTGTACCCTTTGTTAGAAACTTGAAACTTGTAGAAAGTAGTTTTGGTTTTCATTTCAGTTTGTTACATAATCGTGTGACCGCAGATTATCAGGTTTGAAGTTACCTTGATCAAAGTATACAAAAGAAGTTTTTAAATTTCGCAGTGTAATATTCACGAGCAGAGAAGTCGAACAAGTCAATCTTAATTTGAAATTAGTTTTCGAAATATCCATGTGAAAAAATATAGACCATCAAAATATTTCCACCGAGATTACAAAAGAATAGACACTCGAGTGATATAAACAGATCTATTCATGTGATAATCGCAACGCAACAAAAAGCGATCTACCTCATTGGTAAAACTCAATCGCTGCCGCTCAGTATATACAGACAAGTTCTGTCCCTCTTTTAATCCGCTGATTTTTGGTTTCTGAACAAAAGAGAAACGAAAACTTGAAACGAAGGATTGCTGAACTTCCGTCACACCTGAAATGTGAAATGATGCAGCCTTGGTGGGGATTGTAAACCGCATTCCATCACCCGTGGTACACGTAGACAAAAGAATAATGAAACCGTACAACACAATACAATATAAGATAGCTTTTTGAGTGGCTTTTATCCACCCAATTGGGCAGAGTCACGACATCAGTTTGAAACATAGCCGAATGAATTATTCTGACCAAAATTTGGCTGGTTGGATTCGACTATACATGTATGTGCTGACTTCAGGTATGGTGTAGGGATGTTATTAATTTACATGGGAATAATATGGGTCAACTCAACTTGCTGCATGTGTACACCTTGGAGGTAACTGCTTTCCTAATCACAATTACCCCCGTCTTGTGAAATGTAATTACGCTAGACATGTGTTTTATATTAGATCTCCGATGGGTATAATTCCTGTCATATATTAATTTCTAAATAAAATTATGAAATAAACTTTGACAAACTGATGCCAGGAGCATCGGACTATTCCAGTTGAAATACGTACAACCTGTCTGGAAGACATAACCTCCAATCTCCCACACAGGGGTGTAGATTTCAAATGGAGTCACCCATTCAAGTAACCCCATTTGAAATTCACACTCCTGTGTGAGAGATTAAGGTAATGTCTTCCATAGGGGTGTATGGACTTCAACTGGAAATATGACCATCACGTCACCACAGTGCTCCTTGCTTATGCAAAAGACCCTAAAACTGGTTCCTGATGCATGCAAGTTCCCATTGAACATGTACAGAGTTTACAGCAGTAACATCACTGGGGCACAGCGTCATCATCCCTATATCTTCGTGTCAAAAATTGCCGTGATAGTACGGCGAATCCTCTCGTTTTTCAAGAGATATGCATGGCGAATTTGTTCGAGAGGGGCCGAGCGACTCAGGCTAAGCATAACATTTACACGATATGAGATACCACAGAGTTTCTATTCTACACGTGTTTACGACTTGCGCATGCTCAGTACCCCATATGATGTTACCATTACAAGAAAATTCGATTTGTTGTCAGGTAAAACCCAGAGGTTGTTTAAATGTAAGCCCAGAATACATTGCAGCCACTGACAGCATGTTTGAGAAACACATGGTTATTTTCAGAAAATATCACGCTGGGCTCCTGCTGTGCATGGCCAAGGTTGTTATACAACAAGATAAGCTATGCGTCTGCATGCATGCATGTGCAAGAAAACTTTGCTGGTGTCACCTTCTTTTCCCAAGCATTTAAAATATCTAAATTTGTTTTAAAAACACGAGACTTTTTAACTTTCTTAGTAGCACCGTATCCACAAACATTACCCGTACCCAATTATCAATTCAAAACATAAAAGTCTCGATGAATATTCCATCAAAACTAGTGGTTCTTATTTTGTACATAAATTTGAATGTGAAATGGTGTTGAAATGGCTCCTTTATTACATTGCACATAATATCATACTGCATGTTGGGATTACATTGAATCAACCTCCACGTTTTGTTTTCAATACACTAACTGGAAATTCAATACACTCAGCGGCGATTGCTGTTGTCTTTATACGCATATAGTTTACTGCATTTTATACATTACGATTTTTAAATCGTACATTAAAATTGTGATATATTCAACTGTTTGAGAATTAAAATCATATAAAGCTCATATCCACGTGCTGTATATAGAATATTAAATCACAAGTCTATATAATACAATGCACTATATCGAGAGCTATCGAGACACTATGCAACTTTCTTTATCTGCGTCAATAATAGAATATTGATTTATATAGAATTGAATACATCTCTACATTTTGAGTTTGTACTTCAGCACTGAGCGATCTAGCGATCGATTCCTAGCAAATGAGATAGGACTCCTTTTCTTGCGTTCGGTGAAATACCAATCGCCCGTCGCTCACCAACGGAGTATTAAGTTGCAAGGAAAAACTATTTATAATACAGGGTGTCGACACTGTGTGGAGGTTTTGGATGTTATTTATGGTAAAGCTGGGGGTTTCATGCACCTCCTTACAAGTGTTAACAAATTTAGAACTCCTGAAAGTAAGACAAAATGGGTTTATGAAATTTGAAATGAAAAAATGGGAACCGGTCATTCTTTTGACACGAAGGTCAACCTAGCTTCCATTTTGATGTGTTCACTGATGCATGTATAGACTGCAACCTTCAACACACAAATTTTGGAAGGCTATATCATAACATAACAAAAGTTTAGTTCCTGATAGACGCACAAATCCATTCGAGTATGAAGTTGGTTATTTGCACACGAAAGCAAATAATACCATAGATGAACTCCTGGATGGGGCAGCTTTAATTAGCATGAGGCCGCATTGATATGTAAATAGCGTATTGTTATTTTAATTTGCGCCCAGACGTATTGAGGGCGACAGTCATGTTATCCAGACGGAGAATGGCTGCATATGCCGGGCATGTCAATTTGCTGAGTGAAGGCTGAAAATTACCTTTCTGTATAGGTAATAAGCTAGTATATTTCGTGTACCAGTTGGTTATAACAAAAAAAAATTAGTATCATATTAAATATATTATATGTATAAACTTTGAAATTTACATGAATTTGAAGAGCAGAGCTTCGAAATGTAGCTAAGTCAGGTGATGTGAAATTCTGCTGCGTGACCCCCTCTGCGTGGTAGAATTATATTCATAAAATATTGACTTTAACAGATATCGTGGGTAGCCAACCACGATTTATCAGCATTTAAAATATATGTTAATTAACAAAGATAAATAATAAAGAGTACAAAAATGGCAATTAACTAGTAAACAAGCCTGAAATCTTAAAATGTTGCCACGTGATTTCCCGAACACATGATATGTTAACATGTGACCACTATTCAGATTTACCGTAAATATTTGGAGTATGCTTGCACATCATGCACATACACTGTGCATTTCTTTACTTCCGTATAAAATCAATAATTCATGCTGGGAGCCAAGTAACATTGTCTGCTCAGAGCAGATTGGTATTTTATTTTACTTGAGAGCATAATAGAAATACATAAAAACGAATAAGGCGCCATGATGGAAGGTCAGGTCGGGTATCAAAGGTTATTCATAACTTAAATACTACTTGTATTTCCCACCTTGCCTCTGTCACATGTTTCCTTCATATTATTGACAGCAAGTCCTAATTTTGACTTTGCTATTGCAAAATGTCATTTCATATCAAATTAGTAGACTTTCTTTGAAAAAACATATCACTGGTGCCTGATGGGAATACCCGTCCGCCATTTCATTAAACTGGATCGTTTTCGCCTGTTTTGCGCCCAGATGTATTGGGGGCGCGCTATACTCTCATTGAACAGGCAAAGTTCGCAAAACTAACAACGTTGTTATTTGCCAAACTCAATTAACATGATCCAAGGGTCGAACATGAATTATTCATAACGAGCTATAACGGATCGATAACTGGCCTCACTTTCTAGCTAGTAAACCAGCTGAATTTTTCATAGATTTTGCGTTGCTAATAGAACAACCGTGAATTTAGTGTCACCCCCTTGATAATACTCCTTTCCTGGCGCATGTGTGTAAAAAAGTTATGTCATGGTTTGCTCTGACTGAAAAAGGTAACATTTCAAGTGGTATGTACAGCACATGGTGTATTTTGGGATGCTGTGAAAATCGTCTTTGGTGCAATGAGGTATGCCTAGTAAAAATGGCCTTGAAAACCAGAAAACACAGCTACGTTAATATGCATGTGCTTTCCTTTTGATAGGATCTTCAAATCTATTATCGTGCAGGACAAGTGTGAAGTGTGATGAATAACAATCCACGTGCATTCCAACACACACCTGTGATCTTAACAGATAACGTGGTATCATCAAATCTCATACCCAGGTCAATCGGGTCGCATCGATAAATTCACATTTAGTGAACTATGGCAGCGGTGAGGAGTCTATTTGGTCTCCTAATAGCGTGATGTTCATATTAGAACGGATATTCAATCAACAATAGAACAGGTGATTTGCTTATATAATGTATTCCTTTTATCCGTGAATGAAGTGAGATGAACAGAATATACCCTTAGCACAGTCGATGCGCGATAATAAGATCTTATCGGACAAAAACACAAACATTGCTCTATAATTTCAGGGATGATAATAATGCAATGATTATTAATTATTCTCTGGGCTCTAGGCCATTAATTGATTTTTTACATCAATTGGTAAATCGAACAGTGAACTGTTTTACACTAATCAGTTAAATCACAATATTTCGTGCAAGAAGATATACATGGTCTCATTTAATTAGGCGATGATGAAATGTTCAGTAATACCAACATCACCTGTATTCCAGCTCCATTTTGAAATGTAATTCTAGTAGTAAAACGAGATATGCAACTCTGAACAAAATTCTTTCATCCCATCTCTTACAAAAATTTCTACCTCATTTTTTCCGTAATTTTTTTTAATTATGACAATTCCGGAGGAAATAAATTTTGTTATCACTGCACAGAAATTTCACATTGTTCGAATTTCTCGCATAATTGAATGCGATTTTCAATACTTTTAAGTGGTTATAACCACTTTTGATGAGAAGTTGGTAATACTATAACTATTGAGGGTTTGAATGTCACAATTACTGCCGATGATGAAAATGAAAGATACACAAAGCTATCATAGATATCACAGTCATATAATTAGCCTTTAAAACTTAGAACCTGCTCCTTTAAAATGTTGGCAGCCTCTTGAGTCAAACAAATTGATCTTTGCATTCGTCTCGGAAACTTTATCGCAACATTTAGTACTATCTGGTTCGTCTAAATAGGGAAAGGTTCGATAGGGACTCTTGCGATGATAATATGCCCTGCTTGAAAATAGTACTAGGGCATTCATGATACGCCGCACCGATATGCGACTGCATTTTAAAACATTCGATACATGTATAGAACATTAGCTGTATTTCAAGAGAGCACACACATTTGAAATTGAATTTCATATTATACTTGTAGCTAGTTTCGGCATATAGTGCTAACCGGTTGTAGCAGGTAGTTTAGAGTGTCAAACTGAGCTACTTGTACGCAATTGTTTGAGTAAATCGTCGAATTTTAAGTACGGTTTAATCAATAAGGTAGAAAAAACGTGGAAGTTAGATTTCAGTTAATTGTAACATACACTTAGCCTGAAGAGATTTAGTAATCAGTAAATTATTTGGAAACCCACGAGCTTGAAAAAGCAGAACGAGTTGAAAAACAAAAAGGAATGGAAAGAAGGAATCTAATATACAAGAGCTAAAGAAAAACTGAGTTCAGCAAGCAAGAGAGTGAGCGAGCAAGGAAACAGGCAAGAGAAAGAAGAAAACCAAAAAAAAAGATGAAAAGAAAGGAGCAATGAAGGAAGGAGAAACGAAAAAAACGGAATGCTATATTCTGATAATCTTCAAATCTATATTTTCAAGGATTCGTGTAATGTGAATCAGTATTAACAGAAAGTATTCTGTAGTTCATCGAACCTTGTAATTCATTGTGCCTCTAGGCTTTCTAATTATATCTTAAAGTCTTGTTTGAAAGTCACAGTGGACTACTTATATTTTTTGCGTGGATAGATTATTTTATAACATGCAATAAACACACTCAAAGTTACTTACTGTAAAATACGACAATGCTGCATAAAAGTACAAAATCGGTATTATTTATGTTCAATTTTGACTTTTCTTATATTGCATCACAAGCTGTGTATGTAAGATGCTGGAAAGCGGTAAAATTCAAACACTTTTGATGCAATTGTTCTCGAGTCAAAACTTTGTGTCTTACCTCGTGTTGGCACATAGATATTGAGATATAGGCAATCCTCACTTAATTCCCTTAGGAAAGGCCACTTCTCCTCCAATGGTATCCGTTTCCACCCTGGCATATCGGCCGTCTGGTCTGGGGTCATAACAAGCTGCAGACAAGCAGGAGCAAAAGTTGTTGCATTACGACGGGATGCCCTGTAAGATGGAGGTGGTGTATGTGGTGCACGAAATCTAAGATGTCCTACCGGTGGCATTGCATATGGGACGCCCAAGTATTGGTCCACTGGTTTCAAGTTGGCATTCAAAGATACTCGCTTTCCTATTAAATAGCCTTCTGTAACCCTCACTACTGGTGCGTCTTCAAAAGCACCGGTCGTTATGCTCAACACTGAAGCTGGATATCTCAGCACGGCTAACACCAATGATAAAGTAAAATAGAGTTTCAAATTGCAGCAAATGGTTACGATATTGTATGAGTAAGTCGCCATAATGCATAGTTCCATTGCAAGACATCAAATATTTGAAAGTACAGCTATATGAAATATCCTGTTTGTAATTTGGCACCGCTGAAGAAGAACAATAACCGGTACACCGGTGTCTTTCCACTAGGTATGCGTAGCAATGAGTCGTGTGTGTATATGCCGCATCGTTTTAAACGCTACAAACGTAAAGAAGAAATCCCAATAACAACCTGTATTAACAGTGAACGCATGCCAGACTCAGCACTTAGAAAAAGCTAGTCGACTCCTCCACACTTTACACTCTACTCGCAACACACTGCTAAAAGACAGAGTGCATCAATGATGTTAAAGCGACTACAATTTTCATCAGCACAGCCCATTTTTGCCGCGGGTGTGTTTCACTTGAAATGAATTCCAATCAGTGGAACGATCAGTCAGTGAGCCTACTCGGGGAAATTAAGTTACGTCAAAAAACGACGCCCGGGTATTTTTGTACGGTGGTGGGTCACTGGAGGATTTAGAAACGGAATACAATTAAATGCTGACTATTACACTTTATCTTATTACATAAATATGGTCATGGCATTTGACAGTATATATTCATTATCGTACCAGTGAGACTGTAGCTATATGCGAGCATCAGCGTCAACAGAAATGCTGTTCAATTTTGTTCACATATTTCCACCTGTCCTATGGTATCCAAACGATGTAATGAATAAGCAGAAAATAACTAAAAAACGTGCAATATTGAAATACCAACGCTGAGAGGTATATATATATTTATATATATATATAATAAAACAAAAAGAGTGTTGGCAAATAAAATACACGACGGTTACGATATAATTTAGAGCTAGAATTGGTCCTCTAATATTCATCCTATATAACTCTGTGACAACGATGACAAACGCCCTCTTCTTGGGCCCAGTTTGTCCTGTTAGCAGGTGTGTTGTTTTAGATAGGGATGTAGACGACAAATGAGGGAAGTTAGAAGAGAAGATATATATAATTATACTCTTATTTATAGTCGGATTAATCTAATTGAGTGGATTACGATGTATAGGCGTGGCTGGGGTGGGTGTGGGTGTGTAAAGGGCATGTATTTATGTGTTTATTATAACATTTTCATAGAGCACCCATGATTTGGAAAACGCACGTTAACACCAAGTTTGTTGTATAATACTCCATTTAATTTGAAGTATCACATTTTCATAGAGCACCCAGGATTTGGAAAACGCACGCTAACACCAAGTTTGTTGTATATTGCTCCATTTAATTTGAAGTATCACATTTTATAGAGCACACAGGATTTGAAAAACGCACGCTAACACCAAGTTTGTTGTATAATACTCCATTTAATTTGAAGTATCACATTTTCATAGAGCACCCAGGATTTGGAAAACGCACGCTACCACCAAATTTGTTGTATAATACTCCATTTAATTTGAAGCATCACGTTTTCATAGAACACCCAGGATTTGGAAACGCACGCTAAACAAGTTTGTTGTATAATACTCCATTTAATTTGAAGCATCACATTTTCATAGAGCACCCTAGATTTGGAAAACGCACGTTAACACCGAGTTTGTTGTATAATACTCCATTTAATTTGAAGTATCACATTTTCATAGAACACCCAGGATTTGGAAAACGCACGTTAACACCGAGTTTGTTATATAATACTCCATTTAATTTGAATTGTCACATTTTCATAGAGCACCCAGGATTTGGAAAACGCACGCTACCACCAAGTTTGTTGTATAATACTCCATTTAATTTGAAACATCACGTTTTCATAGAGCACTCAGGATTTGGAAAATGCACGCTAACACCAAGTTTGTTGTATAAATACTACATTTAATTTTAAGTATCACATTTTATAGGGTACCCAGGATTTGGAAAATGCACGCTAACACCAAGTTTGTTGTATAATACTCCATTTAATTTTAAGTATCACATTTTCATAGAACACCCAGGATTTGGAAAAACGCACGCTAACACCAAGTTTGTTGTATAAATACTACATTTAATTTGATGTATCACATTTTCATAGAGCGCCCAGGATTTGGAAAAACGCACGCTAACACCAAGTTTGTTGTATAATACTCCATTCAATTTTAAGTATCACATTTTCATAGAGCGCCCAGGATTTGGAAAAACGCACGCTACCACCAAGTTTGTTGTATAAATACTACATTTAATTTGATGTATCACATTTTCAAAGAGCACCCAGGATTTGGAAAACGCACGCTAACACCAAGTTTGTTGTATAATACTCATTTAATTTTAAGTATCATTACATTTTCATAGAACATCCAGGATTTGGAAAACGCACGCTAACACCAAGTTTGTTGTATAATACTCCATTTAATTTTAAGTATCACATTTTCAAAGAGCACCCAGGATTCGGAAAACGCACGTTAACACCGAGTTTGTTGTATAATACTCCATTTAATTTTAAGTATCACATTTTCATAGAACACCCAGGATTTGGAAAACGCACGCTAACACCAAGTTTGTTGTATAATACTCCATTTAATTTTAAGTATCACATTTTATAGGGTACCCAGGATTTGGAAAACGCACGCTAACACCAAGTTTGTTGTATAATACTCCATTTAATTTTAAGTATCACATTTTCATAGAGCACCCAGGATTTGGAAAACGCACGCTAACACCAAGTTTGTTGTATAATACTCCATTTAATTTGATGTATCACATTTTATAGGGTACCAGGATTTGGAAACGCACGCTAACACCAAGTTTGTTGTATAATACTCCATTTAATTTTAAGTATCACATTTTATAGGGTACCCAGGATTTGGAAAACGCACGCTAACACCAAGTTTGTTGTATAATACTCCATTTAATTTTAAGTATCACATTTTCATAGAGCACCCAGGATTTGGAAAACGCACGTTAACACCAAGTTTGTTGTATAATACTCCATTTAATTTGAAGTATCACATTTTCATAGAGCACCTAGAATCTGGAAAACGCACGCTAACACCAAGTTTGTTGTATAAATACTCCATTTAATTTGATGTATCACATTTTATAGAACACCCAGGATGTGGAAAACGCACGCTATCACCAAGTTTGTTGTATAATACTTCATTTAATTTTAAGTATCACATTTTATAGGGTACCCATGATTTGGAAAATGCACGCTAACACCAAGTTTGTTGTATAATACTCCATTTAATTTGAAGTATCACATTTTCATAGAGCACCCAGGATTTCGAAAACGCACGCTAACACCAAGTTTGTTGTATAATACTTCATTTAATTTTAAGTATCACATTTTATAGAGTACCCAGGATTTGGAAAACGCACGCTAACACCAAGTTTGTTGTATAATACTTCATTTAATTTTAAGTATCACATTTTATAGAGTACCCAGGATTTGGAAAACGCACGCTAACACCAAGTTTGTTGTATAATACTTCATTTAATTTTAAGTATCACATTTTATAGAGTACCCAGGATTTGGAAAACGCACGCTAACACCAAGTTTGTTGTATAATACTCCATTTAATTTGACGCACGCTAACACCAAGTTTGTATAATACTCCTCCATTTAATTTGGTGTATCATATTTTCAAAGAGCACCCAGGATTTGGAAAACGCACGTTAACACCAAGTTTGTTGTATAATACTCCATTTAATTTGAAGTATGACATTTTCATAGAACACCCAGGATTTGGAAAACGCACGCTAACACCAAGTTTGTTGTATAATACTCCATTTAATTTGATGTATGACATTTGCATAGAGCACCCAGGATTTGGAAAACGCACGCTTCCACCAAGTTTGTTGTATAAATACTCCATTTAATTTGATGTATCACATTTTATAGAACACCCAGGATTTGGAAAAGGCACGCTAACACCAAGTTTGTTGTATAATACTCCATTTAATTTTAAGTATCACATTTTCATAGAGCACCCAGGATTTGGAAAATGCACGCTAACACCAAGTTTATTGTATAATACTCCAACAATGCATGGAGTCCGGAGAAAGGAAAAGGAATTCTATACTGGTGAGTCTGTTGTATTAAAAGTTTATGTTTATATACTAATGACCGAACTAATCACAGTGCAAAGAATGTTTGTGGTGGGGTGTGTAGTTGAAGGTGTATGGTTGGTGCATGTGGGTGTGATTTAGCCTAGGCCGTATTACTTATAATAAGATACTCCGGAAGCCAGTTTTTTTTACCATGTTCAGTGTACATTACGTACCTGTAAATTGTATCTTAAAATAATCAATGTCAATACAACATTCAACGGAAATAAATATATGGATTATATTAATTGATCAAACATATTGTGGGTGCCAAAATTATTTGATGGACTGTCTTTCTTTAATTGATCGAAAAAATTGACGGCACTGACAATCTCTCCAAGTGTCAGTTTTAAAATGTTGTCGCTGAAAGAAAGCGCAGTGTCACAACAAATTCAGCATTATTATGTTACGCAATTGTGCATCTCTCGTACACTATTAATAGTTAATTACATTCCTTATATTCATATTAAAGGTGGGTGACCCGATTGATAGTCGCATTCCCTTTTTTTAGACCTACCTCGTCAATATGCAGGTAAAAGGTGTTTTTTCGTGCCCCCATTGGAATTTTAGCCTGAAAATATATACTTCGATTAGCATGTTTAGGTGGTATTGTTGGTAGTATCGTGGTGTACTACCTCGGAAGTCATTCTGAAACCACAGGGGCAATTATAAGGATAAGAATACCTGGATGATGGGCCTCAATTACACCACATTTCGCCATACTGCATTTTAGAAACGCTTGCTGTTAGAATAAGAAAAATTTTAATTGTAATTATTGCACAGGTCACGGCGACCCTGTCACCTTTCCGGAAAAAGCCGAGTGGCAGGTTTTTCAAATAAATATTTTCTGTGTAAAAACTGTACCATCAGATAGGTAATGGAATATATGAATATTAACTGTACATCTATCACAACAATTTTTGATAACAACTTGCGTCACAATTGATCTAGTATAGAAGGTAGAGAATTTATTTCAATCTTATATACGCCATTTTTTTTGGAATTAAGTGAAAATTAATTCTGTAAAAACTGTAATTATTTTATGTAATTTTCACATTAGACCCGACAAAAGATTACCGTTTTGTTGTTATGATAATCTAATCTTTTGATTTCGTAAATCAAATTAGGGGTCTAATGTGGATTTAGGATGCAAGCCGGAACAATCCAATGCCTTGTCAAAAGCATTTGCTTCAAAATGGAGTTCGGATGCACTTCGTAATACAACTTCCGCCACTGCGGGAAACCACATGCACAGCAGAGCACGTGGCCGATATCAAAATCGATTTTATGTATTGTGTATGTAGGCCTATTCATAGGACCCTCGTATTAATTGTCTCTATGCGCTTGAGAATTCAACAATATAGATAATGGTAGCTTTATTAAATACACATTAATGTTTTAAGCCACAGTGGTTTTAAGCAGATAAAATTCCAAAATATGATGTAGTAATGAAGTTGCGATTTATTAATATTATATGTTTAAATTTTCACGAAGACACTATCAAGTCCTTCGTGGTCGAGCGGTCTAAGGCGCTGGTCATATGGTATACGTGATAGCGGCGCAGTGCAGCGTGGGTTCGAGCCCCGCCTCTGCCTAATTAAATTTCCTTCATTTTTTAAATTTCATATTATGTTAGGGAAATGTGGCTGGGAGAATGTATGTATGGCGAAGAGTGGTGTGGGCCTCAATGTAAGGTAGAAAACATTATGGAAAATAATCGAAACACTCACCTTTAATAATTATTCTTGTGAATAATTGTTCTTTTTGCTAGTTTACCTTACAACCCACTAACTTTGTTAGACTGTAAGACTGTGTCATTGTAAGTTTTTGTGCCTGGTTTTGTATTGATGTGGCTGCATAATTTTTTGTATCCAATTTTTGCTGCCTTTTTATATGTGATTTGTTGATGATTTTCTTGATTTGTTTTGTTTTGTAAAATTAAAAAAATCAGCTATTGTTTTTTGAAGTGATTTAAATAAATCAGAGGCAGTAGCACCATGGCTGCCGAAATATAAAAAAAAAACTTTGTGAGAGTGTAATTCATGATGTTACAAATACTTTCACTACACTTAATCATCAGTTTAATTTTATCACGGCCAATATTATTACCTAATGTCATATCTTTCTAATGAAATGTTGATTTTGAGATGTTTCCTTTCAATAACTTTTTCATATTATTTTTCAACAACTTCTTTATTGTTAAATATAGAGATGGTGCATTTCATATCCTCACATACACACAAAAGGACGCACCCCTGTGTCCACCCCACACTCTTCCCACACACTCACTATACGCGCCAAATACAAAAAACGTGAGTTGAATAGACAAACAAGATAATCATGTGTAGGCCCTATGTACTTAAGGGCTCTGGTAGCAATTTTTGCACAGTATTTTTTGTCGGACATAAGAGCACATCAGACATATCGAATTACATTCTGAATACGAGGAATGTCCTTCTGATATCAAATAATTTAGATTTTTTTGAAATTGGCAATATAATACAAATTTTATGACAAATTCTGAAAAATTGTTATTTTTGACATTTAACAGTCCTCGAATTAAAATTCTAATGATATTTACCTATAGTGTATGTAGCTGGGAGGAAAAGCCGACGATCATTTGAAAATTTTATCTTTCATATTGAAGATCTAGATTTTTTTTCCCAAAAACACCTACAGAATTGAGGTGTCAAAATACGAACTGTTTCCTCCCAGCTACATACACTATAAGTACATATTATTATAAATTTTACTTCGAGCACTGTTAAATATGAAAAATAAACAAAATATCAATTTTTAATAATTTGCCATAAAATACATGAAATATGTATTATATCGCCAATTTAAAAAAAATCAAAATTATTTGATATCAGCAGGACATTTCTCGTATTCAGAATACAATTCGATATGTCTGATGTGCTCTTATGTCCCACAAAAAAATACTGTGCAAACGTTGTTACCAGAGCCCTTAATGCTAATTAG
>NC_092633.1:42422130-42618487 GCF_039555335.1 Amphiura filiformis | reverse complement strand
AATGTGTCATATCGATCCGTTATTGGAAAATGCCTTGGAGTCTAATCGATACGAACCTTCTGTCGTTTTCATAATTTATATATCTATGTTAGCCATTTACCGTTTAATTAATACACAGACAAATTACAGCACTGGAAAATTTGAGACAGCTCATTAGGTAACAGATAATTATATGCATTCCTACTCCCTACTTTGAGCCTAGTAAGTGTGAAGAATATAAATGAGTTGGATTGCCACAAACACAAATATTTTTCATTGCAAAAACATTAAAACATACTATATAGTATACGGTTTTGCTAAAATACATTACTTTATTTCATAAATATTTATACACTTTTAAGTGTGTAAATATTTATGAAATAAAGTTAAAAAACTTTAAGAAAACAGAAACAAGCACTTTTAAGTACTGTTTAGAAATAATACAAAAATAATAACACTTATTTAAAAAGTATTGAATAATGATAACACTTGTTTACTAATACTTATACTTAAAATAATATTTGTTTTTAAGTAAATGCAAAAGAAGCAACAGAACCTTCCTATTTAAATGTGAAGACTCTCGACTTCCTGTTAATGTTTCAAATTCTCTTCTTTTTTATTTTAGCAACTAACCACTAATGTTCGCAAACGGCACTTCACAAGGCTTATGAATTGTATTTAGGTTTGGTGCAAACAGTGTAAAATGGGGTTGAAGTAGTAAGATACAACATTTGTATGATAAACAAAGAATAATTTCCGCTGACATTTAAATGTTTTGAAGCTAAACAGAATAAGTTATAATCAATACAGTATTCGTACCTTAAAATCACAATATACGATTTCGGTCAAGTTTTAATTTTGTTATTTTTTGCCAAACAACTGTCAGGAAGATGTCTGGTCATTGTAAGCCAGAATAATAAGGTAAAATGAAAGAAACCCTACTTACTATCTTGGTTACTTTTAAGTTAAAACTGCGATGTTAATGGCACATTAACTGCTCTGTTTTCAACAAGTACAATCATGGCAATGAATTTGGATTCGCTTCATCCAATTAGATTAAGTTAGAACGCGTGGAAACATTACAAATATTCCAAACACTCAGGTTTAAAAAAAAATAGAATCAAATTCATTTTAAAAGATCGTACATTATGCCTTTAACCCTTGTACCAAAAAGAGGCGAGATTTAAAAAAAAAAGAGGCGGGATTTCATCCAGCATAAAAAAAGTTCGTGTTTACGCCCAAACGACTTAAGTTAATCGTCGATCCATCATTTGCGCTCATTATCTTTAGTGATACAATTTTTACCCCAGCACTTTACTCAGGATACCGACAATCAAAATTACCATAGAAAGGTGGGGGTGAAGCCAAGCATAGGTTTCTACAGTATAATCCATGATTCAAAATTACCATAGAAAGGGGGGTGAAGCCAAGCATAGGTTTCTACAGTATAATCCATGATTTTTATTTTGCTCTTGTGAAATGATTTCAAGAGACATCAACTTTTTACCTGGTAGGAGAAAAACGGAGAAAATCACATTGTCCACAGACTTCACCGCCCATGCCCTGTCTTGGGCTGTTGCCGCCATTGGTCACATCAAAGTTTGTAGTACGGTAACGCAAGGTCTATAAGAAATACTCCTTTAACTATACTTTCCGATTCCAAATATCCTGATATAAAAATAGCACAAAGTGCATGGTATAAAAGCCCGGGATAGAAGGATCACCTGGTACAGGAAAGAGCGTGCTATCGTGTTTCTCTTGTAGTTGTATCAGCACTACGACGGTACCTCCGGCCTTAGATTTAAGGATCTGTATGGTTTGACCCATGAAAATCACAGCAAAATAAGTGGAGTGGGTCAACTCTTTTAAGTACGAGCCGAAGCACGAGTCATGCATTGTAAAATCTCATTGTTTATAATATGGAAATCGTTACTTTTGGGTACCCAGTAGTTTGGTAAAATGTATCAGATTTCACCGTCCCACCAAATAGAATAATTATATGGTTGTGCGCCCTTAATTTTACTTCTCGGAAAAAAACACGCATAGCTAAAGTAAGCATTAAAATGAGCAGAAATTTGCATAATTTTGGCAAAATTTGGATTGGTCATGATTAGTAATGTTAAATACTGCAAGTGTACCACAGATGGGAGAGATCGAAAAACTTTAAATGATTTTAAGCAGCCTTTTCTTTACAGAAACACTGGCATGATTTTGCCTGTGGGTTATAATGCATTTATTCCAGTCCATCATGTAGTTATTGTTGCCTACATGTACGTATGCACACAACACAGGGGCACTCACAATAGGCAATTGACCCTTACTGGTAGCGATGTGTTGTAGACATAGGAGATGAACTAGTTAGCGTCATATATCAAAAAAGTATAAAAGCTATGATTTTAGTACTTGCTCTATGTTTCAATTACTTATTCTTTTCATAATATCTGAATTTTCAACCCGGTACAAGCTTTAATAACGGGGACCATACCGTCGGCAGAGTGCTACACTATCGTAAGTGCAGTTTGGACAGTTTTACAGGAGGAGCATTTTTTTGTTTTTCTTAGCCGTTTGTTTCCAAGTAGCCATGAAATGACATGGGAATGTAAAGCAATTTGATTTTAATAATATAAACTATATAAATGGTGTTAAAGTTAATAAATCGATGAATTATTTGCTGATTTAGATGTCGTAAGTGCCACATACGATAATGTTACACACAAATTGAAATGAGTGTAGAGTGCAACACTATCGTATGCGCCACATACGATAGTGTAGCATTCATTGCTAAATTAGGATATGCGTAATATCGGCTCAAATATCCAATATTTTGTCATTTTATGTTTCTTAACAAGTGTTAATTTATTTTGGCACATAATATTAACAATAGCAAGACACCTTTTGCCGTAATGTTATCTCTCAAGATTTATTACTGAATCTAAAACTAAAAACACCGGATTTATCGTCTCTATTACCAGTCATGGGAGCTATAAACTTAGCCAGCATGATGGCAACGCATACAGCCGTCAGCGTCACAGCCAGTGATGTGTTAGAGACTGTTTTGCACTTATGATGGTGTAGCATTCCGTGATTTTGTTGTTTAGATCCAATAAAGTAGCGTATGTGGCACATACGATGGTCTTGCAGAAAATGAAAAACAAAATTAGCGTGCAAGACTATCGTAAGTGGCACATACGATAGTCTTGCATGCATTAATTAAAATTGCATTGCACTTACAATCTTAACACCTATTGTATGTGTTGCTGAACAGTCAACCCCCCGCAAATATGACTTTCCTGCTGTACTGCTGACCAATGCACGATCCTTGGTTAAGAAGATGGATGAGATGGAAACTATGCTTAAACTTGAGAATATTGATGTTGGTGTAATCACAGAGTCCTGGTTTCACCCAGAATTACCTTGCTCCATGTCATCAATTAGTGGTTACAATCTGTTCTCCCAGTGTCGTGATACAAGTAAAGGCGGCGGCGTTGCGGTTTATGTTAGATCTCACATATCTGCCATGCATATTACAGACATAACAGTCCCTGATGAACTTGAGTGTGTTTGGGTATTGCTTGAACCTCAAATGTTACCGAGGATGTTTCTGTTATAGCACTTTGTGCCGTGTACATCACCACCGACTCCCCCAACCAACACCTTCTTCGGCAACACCTACTTGAATCAATGGACTTGTTACATGTTAAATATCCGGACATTAGTTTCGCCATTTTAGGTGATTTCAATAGAATGAACATTAATCTGATAACAAGATCTTACAATCTAAAACAAATTGTAAATTTTCCTACTCGTGAACAAGCTATACTGGACTTGATTATGACTGACTTTAGTAAATTTTATTCAGATCCATTACCTATGTCACCTGTGGGTAAGAGTGACCACATATGCATTGTTTGGAAACCCAATCCTTCCACCACTCGCAAGCATAAAAATGCTGTTAGAGTTGTCCGCACCTTTAAAGATTCCCAAATCAGGGAGTTCGGCACTTGGATTCAAGATCAAAACTGGTCTAATGTGTTTGAAGCCAACAATACTCAGGAAAAGGTGGATGCTTTTTATGAACATCTTAACAGTGCAATGGAGTCATTCTTCCCACATGTCAAAGTAAAGAACCATGACAATGATAAAAGTGGATTACCCCCGAATTAAAAATTGATTCGGGAACGCCAGGCAGCCTTTCTGGCTGAAGACAAAACTCAGTGGCGTCAACTTCGCAATAAAGTTCAACGTGAAATTGCTAAAGCTAAAATTAATTATCATGCCAACTCTGTCCGGAATTTACAACATAAGGACCCACGTAAATGGCACCAACAAATTAAAGTCATGACTAATGACACAAAGGCTGAGCACAACATACATGTCCCTGGTATTCAGAATTCTGATCATGTCAGTATTGCTAACAGCATCAATGAGCTATTTGTGAATGTGTCTTCCAACATCAATCCTCTGGATAACACAAAGCTTCCATCTTATTTACCAGCTTACAAATCACCACCTCAATTATATCCTTGGGACGTGTATGCTGAGCTCAGCAAGGTAAATCGAGGTAAAGCATGTGGGCCTGATGGCATCCCTCCAAGGTTAGTTAAAGAATTTGCCTATGAACTGAGTGTTCCCTTAACAGAGGTTTTGAACACCTCCCTCATTGAGGGAGTAGTCCCTTCTCAATGGAAGAAGGCCATCGTAGTCCCAATACCAAAAACAAACCCACCAAGCATTGAGAAGCTACGTCCTGTCTCACTTACTGACTGCTTTGCAAAAATCGGGGAAGGTTTTATATCCAAGTGGGTTTTAGAAGATGTAAGTCATAAAATTGACCACCAACAGTTTGGTAATGTCAAAGGTGTGTCAACGTCACATTATTTAATTAGCATGCTTCACTTTCTTCATCAAGGCGCTGACAAGGCTGGCAACGTTGGCACAGTGGTACTCACGGATTTCTCAAAAGCATTTGACTTGATCGACCATACTCTGCTTATGGAGAAATTTATCCATATGGGAGTCCGTGAGTCTATTGTGCCATGGTTGTCTGACTTTGTCAGCAATAGACAACAGTGTGTTCGTTATAAACATGTTCTTTCTGACTACAAAACTGTAAATGGAGGTCTCCCACAAGGTACAAAACTAGGCCCAATAGGCTTTCAGATTATAATCAATGATGCTGTTTCAAGTAGTGTGCCTAAAACAAAATGTTGGAAGTATGTCGACGATCTGACAATTGTTGAGAACTGCATCCACCCCAAATCCAGCCAAATTCAAGATGTTTTGGATGAATTCAGTGAATGGTCTGCCAATAATAATCTGAAACTTAATCCTTTGAAATGTCAAGCCCTACAGGTCTGCTTTAAGAGGAATCCACCCAATAATGTTATCAAAATCAATGACATTCCTCTCAACTTTGTTTCTGAGGCAAAAATTTTGGGTATTTGGATGCAGGACAACCTCAAATGGGATAGAAACATTGCTGAAATTGTGTCCAAAACCAATCGTCGGTTGTATATGCTTAGGATTTTAAAAAGGTTTGGTTTTAATACCCAGGAATTATGTTCAGTTTATAAAGGATATGTTAGACCATTACTTGAATACGCCGATGTAGTTTGGCATTCCTCACTCACCACAACTCAAGATTATACTTTGGAGCAGCTGCAAAAAGAGCTTGCAAAATAGTTCTGGGCAAATTGTATGATGGTTATGACAACGCTCTTAATCTGTGCCAGCTAGACTCTCTAGCTGATAGGAGGGAGGACCATTGTCGTAAGTTGGCCGAAGGGCTTTCTACTTCTATCCGAACAAAAGATCTCATCCCTCCTACCAGACTGGAGAGTCATGGCAGGGTCCTTCGCAATGCAAATCATATCTCTCAACTTTATGCAAGGACCGATCGTTTCAAAAACAGCGCTATTCCATACTTTATCAATTTATTGAATAACTAAGTGCCCTGAACTGTTTTGCATATTCTGACTTTTTAAAATATGTAATATTGAGCCAATTTTAGCCTTTTAATGGTGTGTATTTATAATGTTGTTGAATGATGTCTTGAATAAGTGCAATATTTTATTTTCTATCAAGAGCAGTTGCTGTATTTTTCCTTGTTAATATTTATATACTGTATCTTTTAATGTTTAATTGTTTTTAATATTGTAAACCACTTGTAATTTGGCCTCAGGGCCACGATTTGTGTGTGAATAAAATATACTATACTATACTATACTATATTTTATTTTATTAATTAAAAAATAACTACGTAATTTTGAAACTTAAAACCTGGTTTAAAATGTGCGTTTTTATATGGCCTTCCATAATTAGTCAAAATCTCATTTTGCCCAAAAATGTCACTTACGATAGTGTAGCACTCTGGCGACGATACATTTGTATGAGAAAGAAGTCCTACCATCTATCCAAACTCCCGTGTTATCCAATGTACATTTTGCTTCACCGGGCCGCCCTGGCCTGGTCGCATTTGGAAGACGGGTGTCACGAAACCGTAATAGGTACAAATTTAGTACTTTCTGTCAATCAAGTATGCTTTATTCTCTACGTGTCAATCTTTAAATCATTAGAATAGTCTTATAATAACGGGGGACCACCTTGATGAGTAAATGACAGCAAACCAGTGAAAAATACCCCAAAACTCGGTCAGTGGAACTCCGCCCGTACATGTCAATAGCGTCATTATCGAATGGATTAGTCGACCATAGCGGACAATTCGATCGCTCATTGGATTAATATTATCATGTGGTAATAAATTTGCATTGGACAATCGATTACTCTAATGGTTTAGTACTGCATATCTCGGTTTAATCTTCACTAAGCGTGTTTATGGCTGGAAATGTCGCGGTGAATTTGCCGTGGACATTACTGCACTATGCTCTAATGCCTTGAATCATCAGTCAGCTGCGGAGCAGGCGACTACAAGCTTTCTCCAATTAATGCGATCTTGGGCAAGCGAAACAATTTTGTTTGGCTGCAGCATCCCTTCAGTATCTCCCAGGAGGTGCTGGACATACTGTAAGTACAGTGTGCGCGGCCGTCCCGGTTTCCTCTTCCCATGTGGTGAATATAAAGCGCATATTCTTTCACAGGCTCGCCATCTTCAAGACGCAGTATATGGCCGAGAAATTTGAGTTGATGAATCTTGACTCTGGCTACCAGTGGAGTGGTGTTGGTCAGGTTGTAGATGGTTTGATGTTTAACATGACTCTGTAGCAAGATGTTGCAAATGCATTGATCTTGTTTTCCATGTCCTTGGTAATTACCCATGACTCGCACCCGTACAGAAAGACAGTAACACACGTTGTCTGAAACAGCTTGATTTTTGTTTCGATTGGCAGGGACGGGCTTCTCCAAAGGCGTTCCAGTTTCCAGAAAGCTGCCCAGGCTAGTGCTTTTCTTCTTTCTAGGTCTCCAACACTAGAGCCCATCTTGGAACCCAAATACCTGAAGTCTGTGACATGGTTGATGGTACTACCATAGACTTCAAGTGCTGGTTGGGCGTTACAGTTTGCAGTCATATATTCTGTCTTAGTGCGCTGATTACAAGGCCTAAATCTGCTGCTGCAGTTGCAGTCCTAGTAAGCTGTGACTGGGCCCGGTCTATGGAAGATTCCAGCAGGGCAATATCATCAGCAAAATCCAGGTCATTCAGCATCTTGGCAGGATACCTGCTTGACCGACGTGGGTAGGTAACAATTCCAGCGTCAATTCCAGAAGTTGATTTCATCAGAAGGTAGTCTACCAGGATAATAAACAGGAATGGTGCCAACACATCACCCTGAAGCACTCCAGTTGTTACTTGAAAGGCTCTGAGATACTGCCATCTACCATAACGGCACTATTGGAGTCTTTGTAGAGCACCTGGATGGCATTGACCACAACCTTTGGTATTCCATAATGCCGCAGCACTGAAAACATGACGGACCTGTTGATGGAGTCGAAGGCTTTTTTGAAGTCCACAAAAGTGACTGTTAAGGGAAGTTGGTACTCCTTGAAGCCTTCAATTATCCTCCTCAAAATGTGTATTTGCTGAGCACAGCTGCGACCAGATCTAAAGCCAGCCTGGTTGCTTCTCAGTAAAGGATCAATGTGGGGTCGGATCCTGTTCAGAAGGATCTTCAACAGCTGGTGCAGGAAGTTCTGAAGCTGCTGTGCCACTGTCGTTGTTAAGGAGTGAGCTAAAATATTCCTTCCATTCCTCAAGCAGTTCATGGTCACTGGTTGGAGCTGATCCATCTCTCTTTTTGACTTTCACCCCTTTCCTTGAGTTCTTCCCAGAAAGCGAGTGTATAATTTTCCAGGTGGTGGTATAATTCCCCATCTCGTCGGCCAGCTTCAGGTCTTCCATCTGCTTATTGAGGGTAGCAAGCTCATCAGATTTATAGGAGTTGTTAAGGCTGGTGTTCAAGTTCCTCCATCTTTCTCTAGATTGACGAGACTTTGAAATGGAGTACCGCTTTTTGGCCTCATCCCTTTCAAGTTTAAGTCTGATGGTTGCATCTGATACCCAACTTGGTAGTCCGCATGGCTCTTGCTTTCCAATAACTTTCTCGGCAACTTCACGGACCGCTGTTTCGAAGGTCTCATACCTGTCAGAGATGGGTGTGGTGTCATCCATGCTCAAGATCTGGAATCTGTTTGATAGCTCCAGCTGAAATTCCTCCTTTGTATCAGAATCTTGCAACTTCTTCCAGTTGAATTTTGGTCTCTTGCAAGGTTTTCCTTTGCTAGTTCGCAGACTGGCAGCTAGACGGATGCTCACAATACGATGATCGGAGTCCACTTCTACTGAGTTGTATGCTCGACAGTTGCGGAGAGAATTTACCCACTTGCTGTTTATTAGTATGTGATCTAGCTGTGCATGGGTTGATCCAGCTGGATGGGTCCAAGTCCAGAGACGGTTCCTGGGTTGCGGGAATCTCATCTGGGCCGGTCTGAGATTGTACTCCTGGCAGGTGTTGACCAGACGCTCACCATTGTCATTTGTTGAATCATGGTAGTAATGTGGACCAATGACCCAAGGATGGGAAAGATGACTGTCTGTTCCTATTCTGGCATTAAAATCGCCGAGGATGAGATGGATGTTGTGTCTTTTCATACCATCCAGGTGGTCAGATAGAGATGAATAGAATTCCTCCTTGTCAGAAGATGTTGCGCACTCAGTGGGTGCATATACAACAGTGATGCTGAGCTGAGGGTTGCCATGGAATGTTACAAATAGTATCCTCTCGGAAACAGCTTCAACACTCTTAAGACATTCTGTGAATGTGCTTGGACATGACCAGACCAACTCCTCCGTGCCTTTGCTTGGTAGCAGAACTGAATGATAAAACCCAGTTCCTATCATCTGACCAAAGTTCATCGGTTGGGCTTGGTGTAATGAGACGATGTTCTTGAATTCCGGCAATGTCAATACCTGCATCAGCACAGCCCATGAATAGCTGATGCATTTTCCTTGTTGATTTACAGTACGGACATTATAAGTAGATATTACAAGAGGTTTGAAGGTAGACAGGCGACAATAATCAGGGCCAACAGTTCGTGATGGTGTGCCGAGTTCCCGCTGGTCCGTCATGAAGTCAACAGTAGACTGCCGCTCATCTACCCTCGGTATTTTCGAAGATTTGCTTGTAGTTTTCGTAATCATGAATTTTGCTGGGAATTATTTTGGTCCAGTCCCAGCAGCTTTACGGGTGATCAGCCCTGTTTCAGCTTATTTCTGGACACACAGCAGCCGAGATCTACCAATATGTAGTAGTTCGCCCCTGATCTGGAACATGTTGGCCAGTGTTGGAAGGTATAATGCCTTGAAAGTCTTGTTAAGGCTTGACACTGGAGGCATGTATAATGAATCTTTCTCTGACGTTAGCATAAACATGATAAAAAGGTAGCTAGCTGATGTGCCCCCATTTGCTTGAGGTGTGTGCGTATGTGTTTGCCGTCAATTTAAATGCGGACGTTATCATGAAACTTGACGCTTTCAACCGTGGACTATACTGCAACCAGGGACCGGCTCCGTTTAGCCAAGATGTACAATTGACTGCCACAGCAAGATTCATTTAATTTAGAGTGCGTCCCCTATTGTTGATGTAAATATTATCATGTCGCCGGTTTAATAGATAGGTTTTAAAAAAATTGTGTATAACTTGTTAAAACTGGGTCAATGTCAACGGTTAGGTACAGAAGTCAGAAAAAACACAGCCCCGTTTGCCGGTCCAGTCCAGGGTCCCTGTTTTCCGGCAAACACATGACGGGTGGCCGGTCGGGGGAGTATACGAGGTTCGCGTAGGGGTGGGGGTGCGTATGTATCATTTTATTCTATGGTGTTTTGGGGTGGGTGTGTCAGAGTTGTTTGAGTGTTCATTTTTTCTTCAACCTCAAAATATTCAGTGCTCGGGCAATTATTTGGACAAAAATGAGAATACAATCTTATAAAGATTGTGACATGTACTCCATAAACAAATCCTGAACTACAACCTTTTGGAGAACCATATTCTGCGGGTTATTTTAAAGCACCACAAATGGTTTCTCAGAGTGCTCGAAAATTCTTGCATTGTTTCTTTTACCATACAGCGAGGGTTCTTCTGAGAGAAAAAAAATGAAAAATCGAACCATTTTTTCTTAGAGTGTACTCAGAGCATCAGTAATCATCCAAAATATAGTTTTCAAGTTCCTGCTTTGAAGTGAAATCAAATGATATTAGTCAGAATTAGAAAGAAAAACATGATTGAAACAACAAAGTATGCGTTCGAAAATGAGGTTACACCATGATTCGGAATCGGAAGTAGATTTCTGAAAATATCCTTGGGCTAAAATCGATATTCCTGTTGTTTTATGTCAAAAGTATTTGACATTCAACGCTCGAATTGATCCCCGGGCCCAGGAAAGGTTATGTCTCATCTACAGGTTGTAACAAAACTTATATAAATTATAATCACATTTTTTATTTTCTAATTAAAGAATAACAAGAACTGTCTTTAAAAAAGAGAACGCCGTGGATGAAGATCATGTTCATAATTTTGCATTGACAAGTACTTGGAATGCTAGTAATTTTTTGTGCGTGTCACAACTAACCGGGTGGGAAATATCGATATTTATTGGTAAATACCACCAATGACATACTGTGCTAAATACGGTAGGTCTACATTTAGGCCGTGATTCGATTTTGTTTTGCTAAAAAGTGCACATGGGCTATACCATTTAAATTCTACACTACCCCTGTGGAAGATTTTGGAAATACCAGCTCTATTTGAAACTTTGCCTCCCTCAGTGGAAGATTCAAGTTGAATCATTCTCAGAGGGTGTATGAAATTCAAATGGAGCTACCTAATGTGTTAATTCCATATGAAATTCATACTCCCCGTGGAAGATATTTCCAAAATCTTCCGCAGGGGTAGTGTGGAATTTCAAATGGAATAGCCCAATAGGATAGACAACTACATGGAGCCGTTTGGCCATTATGTGGGGTGTTTTTTTTTCTACGGCGACCGGAAAAAAACCTAAAAGCGGTGCAGCTAAATTATATAGTTCAGGTATTAAGGGATCTGGAATGAGCGTTTTGAGCGTTTCGACAGTATTTTTTGTGGGACATTAGAGCACATCAGATGTATATCGAATTGCATTCTCAATACGAAGAATGTCCTTCTGATTTCAAATAATTTTGATTTTTTGAAATTCGCAATGTAATACACATTTTATGGCAAATCATTAAAACTTGATATTTTTGATATTTAACAGTACTCGAAGTAAACTTTATAAATCTGATGATTTATACTTAAAGTGTATGTAGGTGGGATGAAAAGCCGACGATGAATTGAAACTTTTGACCTTTCGTATTGAAGATATGGATTTTTCGTCAAAACACCAAAAAAAATTAGGTCTTTTGGGGAAAAAATCCATATCTTCAATATGAAAGGTCAAAATTTTCAATTGAGCGTCGGCTCCCCAGCTACATACACTTTAAGAATATATCATTAGATTTATAAAATTTACTTCGAGGACTGTTATATATCAAAATGTGAAAAATATCAAATTTTAATAATTTGTCATAAAATTTGTATTATATCGTGAATTTCAAAAATGAAAATTATTTGATATCAGAAAGACATTCTTCGTATTCAGAAATGCAATTCGATATGTCTGATGTGCTCTCATGTCCCACAAACAATACTGTCGAAACGCTCATTCCAGATCCCTTAAGCGGTGCATCTAAATTATATAGTTCAGGTATTAAATAAATGATGTCTAAACGAATCCAACGAGCCAAATCAGTTCGGGCGCTGTGAATTTACCTGTCAGACTCCTCAGAATTCACTGTCCCGTCTGTGAAGTCCCAGTGTGATTTCACATACTTTTTCACTTGTATATTATTTCATATACTTGTCCAGGTTAAACAGACTTACGTATGCAGACGTTTCGATAGCCACCAGCTATCTTTCTCTATGGTACTGTTGATGTGATGATCATTTAACAGCTGTTGTTGATCGCTGCCAGACGATTTCTTCATCAACAGGTCGTCATAGATGTGACTTAGATTATACTGGCCCTCGTCTCGGTTCAGTGGCGTAGCGTCATCCGGGGAGCGTCATAGGGGCACGGGGCTCGTGACCCCCCATAGATTGCAAAATTTAAAAATCCCATAGGAAAATGGCCAAAAACGGCTTGTGCCCCCCCAATCAGACCCGGTGCCCCAATCATGCCCCCCCAATCGGATGAACCACGCTATGCCAGCGGGTGCCTTTCTTTCTGATGGTGATGGCCTCCTTTATCCATCTTGTTTATATATCACTCTCTTTACCGACAATATGATTTGCTTCCTCCCAATTGATGATTATGATTATTGTTCACAACATGGTCAGTTATCGCTGATTTATGGATGGTTGATTGCGATGCTTTTTTGTTGGCTCTAGTGCGGATATTGGTAGCGACCGCTTCATTTCAATGTTCGTAGCGCTTGCCGAATTTTCTACCAGTTTCACCTGTGTATATAAGATCACAGTTCCATGGGATCGAGTAAATGACATATCCGTATACATCGCGTTTCAGTTTCTTTCGAATGGACAAGAAGATTGCGTAATGTGTTGTGGGGTTTCATGGCGGCATGGATATTATATGATTTCATGACTCCCCTCAACTTAAGATAACGTCACCAATTCCCTAGATTTTTCACTGTCGTCTTTGGACTTCCTTCCTTTTGGCGTGGTGTAGGAGTGGCCATTTTCCTCTTGACCTTTTCCACACACCAGTCCGGGTACACACACTGTTTTAGAGCACCTTTAATTATCTTCTCCTCTTCTTCTTCTTCGGTGAAAATTTTGCCTACCCAAAGTTTTTGATGTAGGAGATGATGCGATTTAATGTTCAGGTAGTGTGGCATTGATATACTGGGTGGCTTTGCAGGTACTGGGTGGCTTTGCGATAAACTAAAAGCTTCACGGACCCATCTTCGCGACGAACAATTAAAGTATCCAAAAATGGTATCTTTCCGTCGACTTCCTCCTCGTAGTAAATTTGATTGACCGTGTATCAGACTTGGTTGAGATGGTCAGTAAGCGGGTTAAATGCGTCTTTGGCTACTACTTCCAGAATGTCGTCGACGTATTTTTTCCAAAGCTTGGGCATCATCCGCACTCATTTCTATGTTCGTCTAAGCGCTCAAAATTCGTTTCTACCAGTTTCACCTTGCGTTGAAACCTTGCGATTGATTGTGGTCCTTAAGCCACCGTTCTTTGTTTTTCACTTGTTTCGATTTTGGCAGCAAATAAAACATTTAGGCAGTCTTTTTAGTACATTACATTTAATGAGCTTATTAGCAGTGTGTTTCCCGGACGAGCCCCCAATTGTTATAGGCCTACGAGCCGTAATGTTATTACTCAAGGCCAAAAACACATTTTCCCCAAATTCACTTCAGAATGCACAATAAAACACACTGTTTGATTAAGTTAACAATATCTGAATTATAGGTCTACAAACAATCATTTAGACTCAATAAAATGTTTAGGACTATTACTTAACCAGCGGTCTTCTTCTTATTGATTGATTACAAAGTTCTGTTATCCACAATGTTCTCGATGTACATCCTGATTCACTTGTCCTTCGAAGATCACTGTTCAGCGAAGTCCACTGTTGTCTTATCCTTTGTGTATAAAATCCTCGCACAAATGATAATTTCCAAAATGGTGCTCTTTTCATCTTACACACAATTTCTAATGGAAAACAGGTCTGCCTTCATGCAGTCCCCCTGACAGATGTGTTGTTTCATAAACCAGACTTCAGAAAGTCGACAGAAGAATATATTTCTTTGGAAGAGGTATTTTGACATATTCTTCTCTGTTATTACTGGATAGTAGTACATTGACTACATAACATATGTCAGGTTAGCCCACAACAACACCGTGTAGTACTATCTCTCCTCAAAAATCATGTTGTCCCATTATATTTATATAAGTCAATTACTTTATTGGGTGTTTTTTCACACTTTCACAACATTATGATGTAATCTGGAAATTCCCAAGCCTAATTATAAACATTAACCTTTCACATTACAACACTTCTTGTGAGATTTCCAATGATGTCATATCCATTTTAGGGAATTCCCAATCCATGATGGGCCTAGTCCTGACCTTGTTTACTGTAACTACCGGTACATGACAAAGGGATTCCCAACTTTCATGAAATAGCTTAATTTGTAAACAAAGATAAACGATCAAATTAATCTGGATTGGTTTTTGTCACAACCCCGAATGTTCCCTTCATCCAATCAGAAAAGTTTTGATATCGAACGAAAGCTAACACTTCCCCATAAAAACAGTTCTTTACATTAGGTCAATAGATAACGCAATTCAATGTTATATAGCGACGCGAATGTGGTACGACGTAAATCTGTTGAAAACCTATCCCAGCACAAATTTTGACCAAAATGTAGGTTGTAAAAGTCAAAACCTCAAGTGTTCCTTACAATTTTGTCAAATTTCATGTCATTAAATGAAAGAGCACACTTACATTATATATCGTTATGAATACGGCAGACGGCCGAATCCAGATTCGGCTTTTGGTAAATTCATTTTACACATGCATTACATTTGAATTCGAGAACAAGGGATCAATGCTATATCTATAGAGGGCAGCATATCGATTTTTTAACGGTTGCCGTCGGTGATCGTACTGTGATGCACCGTCAACTAACCTTGTATGCCGCCCTCTTTTGATTACTTATTTATGCTGTTATCATCTGGTCTCCGTTAAAAAAGATGATATGCTGCCCTCTATCATGTACAGCATTGATCCCTTGTTCTCTAATTCAAATGTAATGCATTCGTAAAATAAATTTACCAAAAGACGAATCTGGATTCGGCCGTCTGCCGTATTCATAACGATATATTGTCCATATACTTGCCCGGGATACTTGCTTCATTAGAATGAGCAATGGCCAATTCTCTTTAAATTGCAAATCTTGTGCAAAAAGTTACTATTTATATTTACCCCTGTTTTGTCATATGGTTGTAAATTCAATGAACTATGACTTTGTTAAAAGAGGGCTTACAAATTGATATGTAGCAGTTTGCAAACTCCCGGACCTGACGGTGATCTAATGACCCATAATGATATCCATATCAATTATTGTTCATTGAGTGTACCGTATGATAAAATAGGTGATAATAATTAGTAACTTTTTGCACAAGATTTGCAATTTAAAGAGCTTTAAAAGATTTTAAAGAGAATTGCAATTTCTCATTGCAATGAATCAAGTAGGCATATGTTGGCAATATAAGGGGGTGTTCATAAATACCTTGGTAGGGGGGGTGGAATATATTGGGGGGGGATCAAAAATATTTTGGGTCTTAAAAGGGGGATCAAAAAATTCAGTCCTTAATAGGGGATCAAAAAAGTTGAGGGTAAAATTCCGGGGTAAAATGTACGAGAAGGCATGTACATTCCAAATTTTTTGCGCGCTTCAATTTTGTAATCTCAAGCTATTATCAACAAAATGTGCGCACTTTACAATTTGGGTGTAACACTATGACTCCAATGATTAATAACTCCAAACGGTAATTTTTAGCTAATGAGTTAATGATAGGGGTAGGTCCCGGGGGATAACCCCCCAATATTTTGATAGGGGGGATGGTCCATACAATCCTGCCCCAATGTTGACGACTGCATATGAGTTTCAAACCAAAAATAACCCCATATTTGGTCATTTTAAACTAAAAAGTGCCATTTTTTTTGCACTTCGCGCAAATTAATTCCAGTTTTGTACTAGGCTATATTTCACCAGTTTTAGCTGATGGCAAATTTGTACCATAAACTTATTTTAATTAAAGAAACGGAGCTCAGACAAACTGGCATTATAATAAAGGAAAGAAAAAATCAGAACCGTTCGGATTCGAACCAGCGTGCACTAACGATTACATGTCGTAGGCCTATAGCTCACCACCACACGCCACAATAGCTCATGGTGGATCTACCGGCGAATTGAAAATGTAATGATTTTATTCTCTCGAAAATGTCTCACGGCCAATGTAATTTTAATTATAATTAGATATCTGCTGTGTCCTGGCAGAACATCAGTCAATATGAGACATTAAATATTAAATGCGAGGATGCATGCCTGAGAAAATATATAGGCCTAATTAAAGAAACGGAGCTCAGACAAACTGGCATTATAATAAAGGAGAGAAAGAATCAGAACCGTTCGGAATCGAACCAGCGTGCACTAACGATTAGGCCCCCTGTCGTCGTAAACTTATTTTGTTTCTCCAACCCCAATGTCAAAAAGAAATCTATGCCACTGTTAATGATGTAGGCCTATAGGCCTATTTTTGGTTTCTTTTTTAGAACATGAAGGGGGATCAAAAAAATTTAGACCATAAAAAGGGGAATAAAAAAATCCACCCTTTTTAGGGGGAATCAAAATTTTGTTGACGTTCCAGGTTCCAACTTCCCCCCCTCCCCCACCAAAGTATTTATGAACACTCCCTTATGCCTATACTTTTCAGGCTAGGGCCTAGGCATAGGCCTACTTTTCAGGCTAGGGCCTAGGCCGAGTAGCCTGGGCCTAGGCCCTACCTACTTTTTGCTGTTAGTTGCTATCAGTCCGCCATCAGTAGGTCCTAGGCCTATAGGCCTACCAATTTTTCACAAAAAAACACTCAAGTTTGCCCTAATTGGGTGCGTTTAAGGACACTGTTTCCCCACCCCCTTACCTCAGCCTATCGTTTCATCTCGCATAATGCAGTTAGGGACCGTTCACAAACACTTGTAAGGGGGGCCTGATGCAAAAAAAATTTATCGCGAAAATTTTTCCGGCCCCCCCCCCTTTACAGATCTAAAAAAATTCAGGCCCCCCCCCCCTTTTTGACATGAAAATTACGGGTCAACCCCATAGAAAAGCATATAAACTCAATTTTCCCAGGAAAATGTGTGGTCATTTTTTCAGGGCCCCCCCCTTAGGAGGGTCAAAAGTTTTCAGGCCCCCCTTTTGCATCAGGCCCCCCCCTTACAAATGTTTGTGAACGGTCCCTTTAATACGTCCACGCCGAATTCACCGTGACCTTTCCAGCCATAAACCCGCTTATTGAAGATTAAACTGATATATGCAGTACTAAACAGGCTCTAAACCGCTACGGACGACTAATCCAATCGATAATGACTCTATTGACATAGGCCTAGGCCTACGAGCGTATCTGCACTGACCGAGTTTTGGGATATTTTTCACTGGTTTGCAGCTGTTTGCTGTCATTTACTCATCAAGGCGGACGACCGTTATTATAAGGACTATGCCAATTATTTAAAGATTGACATGTAGAGAATAAGCCATAATTGACTGACACTCAGAAAGTACTAAATTTGTACCTATGACGGTTTTATGACACCAATCTTCAAAATACGATCAAAAAATGGCTGCCCGGTGAAGTAAAATGTGCATTGGAATAACACGGCGAGTTTGGATAGATGGTAGGATTTCTTTTTAATAAAAATGTAGGCCTATGTTCCCCCGTTATTAAAGCTTGTACCGGGTTGAAGATTCAGATATTTGGAAAAGAATAAGTAATTGAAACATAGAGAAAGTACTAAAATCATAGCTTTTATACTGTTTGATATATGATACTAACTAGTTCAACCCGTAGGCCTAGAAGGTGGGGCATAACGGAACACTTAACTTTGAGGATGCTCTGTGACGTCACCATAAGTAATATGACTGTAAAAATTATATATTCAGTTGAAGTTTATATTTACCTTTAATATACCATTAACCAATATAACTTGAATCTTACAATTTTTTGTAAAAATGAAGAAATATTTTCAACAAAAAAAATCCGTTTTGCCCCACTATCGGGGCAAAACGGAACCCCCCTATGGGGCAAAACGGTACCCTGATTAGAAAGAAATATTCAGTAGGCCTACCATCTCTGCATGTGGAGTAAGTGGTTAACTTTTAATCATTAATTCTATCTGTAGGTCTAGTTATATATGCCTATGTTTCAGCGAAGTGTTTACCATGTTCGAGTAGGCCCCTAGATAACGCCTACATTTCCTTGAGTGAAGACAAGTTATGTCCAATTGGGGCAAAACGGAACCCATCTGTGGGACAAAACGCCTGGGGCAAAACGGAACCCTGTTCCGTTATGCCCCACACCCAGGGTTCCGTTTGTACCCGATTTTTTAGAAATAGGTTGCATGCATAATACATCGTAGCATATAGGCCATGCACTTAATACAGCTCATGGCTAGTACCTTCGTGTTTACAATATACATAATTATTTGGGAATCCGATATTAATGAAGTAAAATTTCAGCGCATTAAACATCTACATAGGCCTATCTTACACCAGACGGGTAGTAATTTTTTGACTCGATCTTGCTCGAATGTCAGTGGATTGTTTCAGATAAAATTTTTGTTGTAAAGCCTCGTAGCCATACTTGTGTTCCGCAATATAATTTGCATAGACGGCAGTATTGCCAAGGCCTATTTTTCCAGGTGGTTCCGTTTTGCCCCGGGGGTCCGTTATGCCCCCACCTTCCCCTAGGCTACAACACAGCGCTACCAGTAGGGTTCAATTGCCTATTGTGAGTGCCCCTGTGTTGTGTGCATAATGTAGTTAACAATAACTGCATGATGGTCTGTTTCTCTGTGTTTTTGTGTGTGGGGGTGTGTGTTTTGTGTTTTTTTTTGTTTTGGTTAGTTTTTTATCAAATAAAACGCATAATCACGTCGTGTGTCGTCTGCGATTTGACTTAATTGATTGATTGAAATACAGCCTAAGTACATAAACATCTGTCTAGTAAACGTATTGTACATAGGAGTACGGGTTTCATGCGTATAAAAATCTGTATGAAGAGACTTACTTTTCTTCAAAAAATACCAAAGATGGCGTCGATTTTGAGTTGTCAACAAACTGTCATCTGCTGTTTGCCTTTTGTATTGATGTATTCTGGCAGAAAATTTAGATTTCCAAGGAAATAAATTTCAGGACAATCGTACTAAAGGTAATATTACGTAATGTAAATAATTTGAGGATCAATTAACTCGGTATCACATTTTAGATTGCCTGTTATTTCACTGTTGCCCGGGCAGCGATCACAATGAATCTGTGTCAGACTGTGATCAGATTGAGCATTGTGGATTTGTGAGATTCAGAATCTTGAAAAAACAAGTTTACTCTCTAGACTACGTCTACACGGTCACGGAATAAATAAAGCAATTCCTATCATGCCTATCGGGGTAACTGGATTGCAGACCAAGATTTAGCTTTCTGTGCCGCCCGGCCGCGATCATGCGATTTTTTTCCGTACTCGTATCCCGGGCTCGTATCGCCGGTTTTCGTATGGAACATGCATACAATTACAAGTGTATATATAATAAGCTTACGTTAACATGGTTAAGTTTAAATTTCAATCATTATCAATTGAATGAACACTATAATCAAATTAAGTATTTCTTGGTCAAACTGAAACACTGTGAACGCTAGTGGCTCGGCCTCTGCGATAAACACATCATCACATGCGAATATTCATATTGCTGCGTGGTAAAGCGAGTCCATCTCGTAATTGTGAAATAATGGTCGTTTTTTATTCTCTGTTCAAAACGTGACATGTACACCAAATACAGCCCCGAAATGGTCTACTTTTAGCGGACCTCAACTCCGAAACAGTTTAGTCATAGTTAAAAATGCAATCCCCAACCGGCAACCCTTTGCTTACCTTTGGACGAATTTTTGGCAGTCTCCATGACCATGTCGAAGAATGCCCGGTACTTGCCCGGTACAAACATAGAAATGGCCACATTGCTTCAGTCCCGTTTTATTTCTTCCGTACTCCAATGGTTCCAACTGGGTTCCAACGTGGGCGTGACGATGATAGTCTCTGACACAACCAGATTGTGTCAGTCTGATGCTCGTCGATCCTAACAAACCCATGATAGCCACATAGTCTGGCCTGAGACTAATTTTATACACATGCGATGACGTATCAGCCAATCGTAAGCCTTGTTAATGCTTCAAGCGACATCGCGACATGAAAGTATGAAAACAGCATTATAGCCGCCATTTTGCCATGTGCGTTCTCCTCGTGAGAAAAATGACATTTTGTTGATGTTTATCAAACAAAATTTTCGATAATGGGTCATACTAGGATTTAAATTTCGTGAGTGAATTCGTGATGAGGTTTTCTTGTTTCAACGATCCGATAGTAGGATACGAGACATAGGCTAAAAAGGTGCGCGGTGGTGTTCTTGAAATCGTCTGGAAACGCTTTATTTGCTGCATCGTTTAAGGCTATCTTGGTACGAGTAATGCTAGAGTATGTTGCTATCATTTTTCGGTCGGACAGCATTGACATTTTTTGCAACGGATGTTATTTATCCTGTTAATTGTTGAAATTTGGATGAAAGTTATTTCAATGTGTTTCTTTTGACTTTGAGTAAAACAATTGGATTGTTTTTATGAGTGACTCATTTTAAGCATTTGGAGTGATTGATTGAAACCCATTTCTCAGTTGGTTTCTCAGTTGCAGATGGGTATGTCATTTTGAAGAATCCTGGAATCTTTAGCAGATTTGATTTTTTGATACACAATGCAGTCATCGCCGAATAATCTCTCAAAAACAGGTTGTCAGGCAGATCATTGATGTAGATTAACCCTAACACTGGACCCTGCTTTTTGGGATCGGAAGTCAAAGAAGATCCGAAAAAGTCAAGGAGAAGAAGAATTTTTGACTTGGCGCCCCCGGGATTCGGACCGGTAGCTACACGGGTTATTGCTGCCCGCCAGCAATTCCGTGCAATATATAACACTTAGGGTGATTGCGTCCATCGCAGACCCTGGGATTCATGCATGCGCAGATTTTTTTTCATCGTAAGATTTTGTAAGATTTTTGGGTGTTAGGGTTAAAACAGCAAAGGCCACAATTAGTGTAATTTACTATGTGATAAAACCAAAGGTCCAATGCACTTCGTCCCATTATACATTTTTAAAAGGTACAGACTGTGGAGTAGGATTACAACAAATTGATGTATCATTCTATGTACATCAATTTACTGAAGTCATGTTTTTCATCATTTTTGTCCTATTGTCTGTTTTACATGTACAAGTGTGTGGTCATATACTTACACTTCTATAAAACAAAATAAAGATACCATTGACAAAGTTCAAAAACGAGCAGCCAGGTTCGTGTTTAATGACTACAGTCGCCATTCAAGTGTCTCAAATATGCTTGGTAAACATGACTGGGGTAGCCTTGAAACGCGTCGCACCAGAGCCCGTCTTCAGCTTGTGTATTTAAGAAACTCATGGACTTGTACCAAACAACATAAGTCACCTCCTCAAAACCCAAGACCAGACATCCAGACCGAAGACTCAACAAAGTGCTGGAAATTTCATCTACACCCATGTTTCTGCAAACAAGAACTGCTACCTTAGATCACTTTAATACCCAAGAACTATACCCACCTGGAATGTTTTACCCGACCACCTAAGATGCGCCCCAACACTACAAAACTTCAAGGACCAGCTACAGACCATCGACGTCGACAAACTGCACAAACGACCGAGTAGCAAAAATTAGCCCTCCGACTCCTTGACGCGCTAAATTCTGTGTGAGATAACCTTCCAGGTGTTTACGCAGTAGCAGCCAGATGCAGATGCAGATGAGATAATTTGTATGTTTTTGACAAATGTGATGAATTACTGACACTTTTGTTTGAAACAAAAACAATTTTGTCAAAATTTGAGTAACATATTTACCACCAATTCATTGCACATGATCATAGGTTTTCTTGAGTGTTGGATAGGAATGACTATGAGGGAAAATGGAGGAAGCCATTACCTGTGCAAATTATGCATGCACACCACACACTAGTATTAGTAAGAAGAAACAATTAAATACAGTGAATAGTGCCATTATAGTGGACATTTTGTGTAAAATATGTCGATAAAAATCCTCTATTCCACATATATCCATCATTTGCCCTATATTTTAACTAAATTTTCCCCCTATTCCTATATTATCCCTATATTTTCCCCCAAAATGGTCCTATATTATCTCTATATTTTTGCAAGAGTTGAGTTGAAGCCCTGTATTCATGACTGTATGATCATGATAATGCAAGTTCATCTCGGTCGGGCGCAGGGTGTTTCGCACACTTTTACAATCCCACAGATATGGATTTACCACAATTAATTTTGCCAGCTCTCATTTGCATCCTCCTTTTTATTATTATTTCTTGATTATATAATTTTTCAGTTCATTTTGCCAGCTGCATTTGGTATTTGAATGTTTTTGTGACATAAATTCAAAGAAAAAGGAGCAAACTGTGGGCTTGTACATTTGAAATCCATACCCACTATGGAAAATATGACCTTAATCTTCTACACAGGGAGTGTGACTTTCATATGGGGTTACCTGAATGGGTGGCTCCATTTGATATCTACACCCCTGTGTGTGAGATTAAGGTCATGTCTTCCATAGGGGGTGTATGGATTGCAACTAAGCTGATTTTAATCCACTAATTTGTTTTTTGTAATTGGGTGTTTTTGCAGGCCATATATTGTGACAGAGCTCATACAGGGAATGCCAAACAATGCATGGTTCATATTACGGGGGTGGCACTCCAAGAACCGCTCGGCAGGCTCCTTACAGTAATGGGTACATCGGTGCAGGAAGTCCACGCCAGCAGAACATACCTGCAGCCAATGGCGGTCCAGGGATTCTCTTCCGTAGTAGACAGGAACGTGTGGACTGGAGAAGATTAGGTAATGCGATGTGGGAGTGGATGTGTGAGCAGATGCCTTGAGTGCAGTAGAGAATATTGAATTTATGTTAATTGTTTTTCTGTTATTTGCTTTTTGTTGTTATCATATCTGAGCTTGGCAAGTTGGTGAGGATGAGCTAACAAAGACAAAATTCCAAAAGTATCAACTGACTTTCAGCACAATTCAACTAAGCTTGAATTTTTTATGTGTGACACACATTATTGTGCTGAAAGTCAGTTTAAACTTTTGGAAATTGTTTGTCACCAGCATGTATGAACTTACATTCAAAAGTCAATTTTTTTTTGTCATTTGTGTGACATTAGGAATAGAACAATCAAAGTTACTTGTATTTATACCATTTATTTAAACTATTGCTGTCAACTAATCAAATATGTTTTTATATTTGATTTGATTTTGATTTCAGCTTCAATAGATGTTGATCGCATCCGTAGAGAATATGACACATCAGTACTCCAGGAATTTGTTAACAATGTTACTTATTGTGATATTGAGCAGGAGACAGATCTGAGAACAATAGATCCAAATTTCATCAAACTCTTCAAGCTGGCACAGCTTATCATCGAATACCTCATTGTGAGTCTATTGTCAGTGTTTTATCAAATGAAAGAGTGTAGACAGCAGTGGCATCTAGATTTCTTTTTGACTTGGAGGATAAGGTTGGAAAATTTTCTTGAAGTATAGTGAATCCAGCACCTTTTTGAGACAGAATAAGTCGATGGTACAAATGCGTGTGGAAGCGCGCGAATTTTTTTTGCCATATTGAAGCTAAACTGGTGAAATATGGTGCAAAAGTGGAATAAATTCATGTGAAGCGCACAAAAATGAGCACTTTTGGGGCTAAAATGGCCAAATATGAGGTTAATTTGGTCAGAAACCCACATACAGGTGTCAACATTAGAGGGATGATTGTATGAACCATCCCCCTGGCAAAATATTGGAGGAGTTTATCCCCCCACCCCTGGGATCTATGGCTACGCCTATGGTAGACAGCAAGTAATCTAGGGCATCTTTAGATTGATAGTTTCTGACTTAAATTAAAGCCATAATGTGTGATTTCCTTCACAGCAATGCCCTGAATTTTTCTTGAATCTACTTTGTGCATGATCGTAATGCACATTGGTGTATTAAAATACCATGTGAATATGAAAGTGCTTTAATTGCAGTAAACTTTAAGGGGTACTACACCCCTGTGGTAAATTTATGAATGTTTTTGCATTTTTCTCAAAAAATAATAACACACTGATAATAAAAATTTTGTATATTATTGGGGCAAGGAATCTAATTACTACACTGAAATTTCAGTGACTCAAGACAAGCGGTTCAGTATATATGATAGGAAATGAGGTACATGCTAGCGGTACCTTATTTCTTATCATAAATAACAAACCACTTGTCTTGAGTCACTGAAATTCCAGTGTAGTAATTGGATTCCTTGCCCCTATAATATACATAACTTTTGTTACACTGTGTTATTAGTTTTTGAGAAAAATGCAAAAATAGACACAAATTTACCGAGGGGTGTAGTACCCCCTTAAGGGAACAGGTCAACATTTGCACAGTATTTTTTTTGTATGAGAGCACACCAGACATATCAAATTGCATTCTGAATATGAGGAATGTCCTTCTGATATTTTTTTTTATATGCAAAATAATACAAATTGTATGGCAAATTATTAAAAATATATACATTTTTTTATTTATGATATGTAACCGTCCTTGAAGTATACTTTATAAATCTAATGATATGTACTTAAAGTGTATGTAGCTGGAAGGAAGAGCCATCCACGGTCCATCATTTGAACATTTTGACCTTTCGTATTGAAGATATAATTTTCCCAAAAAAAAGACCTAAAAATTGTTTACATGCCACTTTAATAAATATTCAGTTGTCTGATTCTATCATTTTTATTGTGTGATGAATTCGAAGTGAAAATTCCTAAAATTGATCAGATATTTCAGATCAGATGCTGATCAGATGAATTAGCCATAGATCTCAAAAAACTTAAGAAGTGCAGAGAAATATGATAATACCAAAATTGATTTGGTAATTTCATCTACAAGGCCTCAGAACACTTACAAATGTAATAACACTTATTATTTCTATTGTTATTTCAGCATTCACAGTCCTACTTATCCAACAGTGTTGAAGTTGTTCAAGAACAACTAAACCAAGCCAATGAATCCCACAATGCAACCAAACAAGAATTCACCAAACTTAATGACGAACTGCACAAAGCTAAGCAAGAGAGTAGGAAACGAAGGAAACAGATCACAGCACAGCAAAGCATTATGGGATTGGGACCTAATGGTTATCATAAGGTTACTATCTTTCAAAGTTTTATTGCAGGCAACAATAATATAAAGTTAGTCAGTTATAGAGTTCTTGGGATAATTTTAAAAACGCACAGGATTTTTTTCTCATGTATAAAATTTCCATCTAGATCTTGAAGGATTCAAAGCGCTGTAATTCCGCTGCCATGGTGAATCATCACAATTAGATCGCATCATCTAGGCCAGTTGCAGCCAAACCTCAGGCGCAGACCTATCCGCACTTAGATTGTAACATCCACCAATTGTATGTGCAGCTCCCCAAATTCCATGGGTGAAGGAAGTTTTTGATAACCAAACAACTAATCAACGATTTTTTTTTGAAAGCAGGAGGAAACCGGAGATCCCGGAGAAAACCTGCGAGAGCGAGCATGGAATCGGAATAAACCAAGTGCACATGAGTCCTTGGGCCGCGCCGGGGCTTGAACCCGGGACCTCAGTGGTACAAAGCGAGGGAACTACCGCTGCGCTAACTCGACCTCCCCTACATGTTGATGTACGTGTCTAATGTACTCCCTCCTGTGGGGCCCGTGGATTAGATGCATCAACATCTCATTACGCATGCATTATTTTGAACAATTTCAATCACAACAATTGATGCACATTTAGGCCCCGGTGCTCAATCTCGCCGATTAACTCTGCGTCGTCTTGGAGCATTTCGATGGCTCTCCTGCGGCTTGCCGTTTCAAGCCTCAGTACGCCGACGAATTAATATAGTGTAGTCATATCCCTGGTTGTGAAATCGCGAGCAGTTATGGGCATCGAGTTCGCAACATCTTGCCATCTTCTTGTTCTGCGGTTTGTCATTCATTACTCGAAACCTTTATGTTAATGTTTATTGTAGTACCTACTTGAGTTTACTCAACGTGAGCAATTTGCGGATCAGTCGATATAATCCGCAAAGAATCAACGCACTCAAGGACACTAATTTGTAAGGCTATTGTTGTCAAGTGTTATAAGCCGGTTGCGAGAAATGCAGGAGTTGGGCTGATCAAGCCGATGAACGGGTGACTGAACATGGCTTTTCATAGAGCAGACACAAATTTTGTTAGTGCATATCGCAACAGTATTTTATTTCTCAGCATATGTGCATTGGCGTGGGTCTGCGGCTTAGGTTCCGGGCACGCCGAAGAGTTAATCGGCGAGATTGAGCACCCAGGCCTTATTACCCTATAATTTAAAACTTGTACATAGGTTGATTCTAATATATATTTTTCACCTCTTACAGTGCCCATACTGTGATAAAGCTTTTATCCATGCAACCTACCTGCAGTCTCATCTCCAGAGAAAACATGCAGAGTTCATGACACAAACTGAAGATGTAGAGGCTAGGAAGGAGAATGAGAGACTTGAGAAAGAGATTGAGCAGATGAGAGATAAGTTGAATTTGATGGAGTCGCAGTTTGATGATGAGAGGAAGACATTGAGACAACAGATTGAAGTACAGAAGGTATGATTGACATGATGAGGGGCTGGGTTAAATGCAGCTTTTAAGCATCTAATACATGTAGGTCCAGGAATTATTTGTGTTTGTGTACTGTGTGCTAATTTGCTTTCCCAGTGAAGTAAAATCAATTTTGATTTGATTTTCTCAAAAACTTCAGACTCAGTACACCGGTCGATCTTACCGTTTCCGATGTTGATTAAGATACTTCTTGCATCGATCCCGAGATGCGGAAAAACCAATAGTCATTTTGTCCCACATAAATGAATAAATAACAAAAAAACCCGATCCCCGGTGGACTCACCCAAAAGGTGACGTCACACCATATGATCGCCCTTATCCTCCTTGGTCTCCGACTGACACAGACGTGCCTATCGATTGTTCCTAGCACTGTGTATCAATTTCTCGACCAAAGGCGTAGATATACGGTTGTAGTTTCACACCTTAGGTAAAACCAAACCGGTATTGTTCGCTGAGGATAGTTTTGACGGCATTTTCTGGCGAAAAAGTGACAAAAACGATCCAAAACTTAGCTACATATCGTGCCTCCGTTTGTATCACGGGACACACGAGCAATTCAAAATGGCCGCATTTCGTTGGCGCCATTCATTTTGTTCCCACGTAAAACAACCATTGCAGCCTGTAAGTTACAATAGATGTTTGTACATACACATTGTATTTCATGTACGGTAGGTTATTGTTGCTATGTTAGGGTGATTACTCTATCGTTATGTCTTCATTACCGTCCAATAAAGACGAGTTAATCAGATATTCATACGGTGGGGATTGGTAGGGACCCGTCTGACATTTTAGTAATAAAGTTAGCCAGTCCTTACTTTACCACTAACGTTAGCGACCAGCCTCCGTGCTCAGGTTTGCTTACTGGGCTTGAGTCGCGTGTTGGGGGGTAGTGCCCCCTCCCTTTCTCCTCGCTTCGCCTCGGCCCTGTCGGGCTTGCCCTTCCTGGTGACGGAGCGGGACCCACACCGCTCTGTTTCACCCACAGGAGTGCTCACGATCTTCTAGATGTCTTTCTTTTGCTTAGGACTCTCCGAGTTCCAGCTTGACGATTGGGATAGGCTCCGCCATCGCCATAAAGACGAAGAAGAAATCTACCAAGGGCACTGGTAAGGTCGACACGGTGGATTCTGCTGTGACAGCCCCTATGGGTCATGGCAGGTCTGCTTAAGGGGCTCGGTCCCCGGACAAGCAGGCGGTTCCTTCGGGACTGCTAAGCGCGTCCAAAGGCTCAGCAGCCAGCGAAAGCACTGACTATACGTCGGAGCAAAGTAGCAGGCAGCAGAGCGGTAACCACCAGCGAAAACCCTAGCGGGTTTTGCAGCAGGAGGATACCAGTCGACACGGTAGATTCTGCTGTGACAGCCCCTATGGGTCATGGCAGGTCTGCTTAAGGGGCTCCGGTCCCCGGACAAGCAGGCGGTTCCTTCGGGACTGCTAAGCGCCCAAAGGCTCAGCAGCCAGCGAAAGCACTGACTATACGCCGGAGCAAAGTAGCAGGCAGCAGAGCGGTAACCACCAGCGAAAACCCTAGCGGGTTTTGTAGCAGGAGGATACCAGTCCTCTAGCGAAAATCCTCACGGGTTTTTAGCAGGAGGACACCCGTCTGTTGCAGGCATATCTACGGGCTCAAACAGCCACAGTAGTAGCCAGCGACGGGCAGCATGCAAGGGTACCCGGGCTTGCCGGTTGAACCTTTAGCATGCATGGGTTCAGCAGAGACGATACCGCGGCTAACGCTGTGGGTGTAGTCTTAGCAGAACCAACTGGGGTTGTCACACGGCAGCGTTCCATGGCGGGACCGCCGAGTGATACCCTGGGCCCTAGAATAGCTGCTGGCTGTCCACAGGGACTGGCTGGCGATTATTCAGGGGTTGGGCTCGCAGTCTCTCACGGGACAGCGACCCAGGTGCATTCGGTGGCAGCTACAAAGGCGAGCTACGGCTTGACTTCAGTGGTAGCCGCTATGCACCCGCCCATAGCTGCCGTGAGTGGTCCGCCACACACAGCGACCTTGGGCGTAAGCTCTAGAGGGTACAGTAAGTAGCTTGAACAGCCTAGCTGATCAACAACCCACTTATGTCCTCGAGAGCCAGCGGAGCGTGGGTGATCCATTACCGTCAATGGGTCAATTACCCTCTCTTGATCGATCACTGTCAAATCAACAGGGCATAGCTCCATTGATTGACGCTGCCTATTCAGGGGGCGAGGTGATTGATCGGGGGTATGCACGCTCAGCTACCCGTGGTACTAGGCAAGCTCCCTCTAGCCAAGGGACAGCCGGGAGAGCGGGGTACCCATACACACGGCTTGATCCCCTTGCGGGGAGCGCAGTGAGGCATGGGTACAGTGGTACACAGCCGGGAGCCCTCACGGGCACCTACGCTGGAACCACGCATACAGCGGCACACAGCCGGGACCCCACCCGGGTACCCATGCTAGTACCGCGCCGGTACCACGCCAGCACACAGCTTGATCCCCAAACAGGGAACGCAGGTGTGGCGAGGGTACAGCGGTCCACAGTTGGGAACCCTCACGGGTACCCACGCTGATACCGCACCGGTACCGCAGCACCGCCTTAGTCGCCACAGTCTCTGTGGCAACAAGGGGAGGCGGTGCTGGTACTGCAGTACCATGGGGTTACCCTGGTGGCGGATCCTTTCAGGGTCAGCTGCCGGCTGGGTATGCCCGTGGTACCCGCCGCAGGGTGTTTCTTCCGCGGCCTAGCACCGTGGCAAGTGTCGCCTAGCGATGGCCACGCAGTACCAACATCAGCTGTTGACCAGGCCAGCCGGCATGGGGCTAACCCAGATCTTGATCAGGGTAGGCCCGTGCTGCTAGCGCTTAGGACGACGGCTGCGAGAGCATGCGGACCCAGTGGTGCCATGGCGGATACCTCAGGGTCTTGCGGGAGTACTCCCTCTTCTGCTAGCAGGTAGTCGGCGAGCCACACAGTGGTTATGCCTTCTTACCCGCTTTCAGATGCCCGTCCTCAGTTACCGTCATCATCGGAGCATGATACGGATACTGTGGGCGAGGGAAAGGAGTCGGAAGCTGAGTCCGTAGTGACATCACTACAATCTCCTTCCCCGCTGCCCATGAGGGGAGCAACAGCACTGATCTTCCTCCGGACACCCCTAAGGGGGAGTCCATGGAGGAGGACCAGGGATCCTTTCAGTAGGATGCTCAGCTGCTGCTTCCTCACAGGGACGCCTGCACTCTCATTCCCGGCAAACCTCACGGGTAGATATCGTGGGGCTGTCGAGCTCAGTAGAGCTATGACGCCGCGTGCTTGCACGCTTCCTCTGCGTGTAACGCGGGAGGACCACGGGACCTACCTGAGGGGATCCGAGAGGGACCCAGATGTCGTCAAGCGTATCACGCCAGACAACATCTGAGCTCTTCGCGAGGTGAGCCTATTAGCGGTGCTAACAGCTAGCCTCAACGAGAGCTCCATGGGCCTAGCCCATAGGGTGTCCACTCAGCGCCGGGGGTGGGGCCTGCCACTCCAATCGCTCAACGCGATGGAAAGGCAGGGTCCTTTTTCTCTTTGGATGCTTCTGCGCACGGTGGAGGACCGTGCAAAGAAGCTACCAACGGAGCACTCTGAAGAGGTCGGAAACTGCCCTTACCATGGGTAGGAGCTCCGACTTCAGCAGGCCGTGCACCACCAACAGTACCCGAGCCCACTACCTCTGCAGCACCCATTTCTGGGAGGCGCAAGGGTAGCACAGGAACAGCTGGCAAGCCCGAAGAAGAGCAAGCGCTCTTCCAAGGGAAGCTCGGCCGAGCATTCCTGGGGGGCTCAGCGGGTTTTCCACAGGGGGATCTCCCAGTGGACCACCGCTTATGGCTTTCACCCAGAGGTGGGAAACCATCTCTTTGAGCGCCTGGGAAAGGACAGAGGTGAGTGGGGGTTACAGACTGGCAACCCAGTCTCCCCACATTCGTCTGCACATTTCAGAGGTCCACAGTAGTGCCGTCAGATCGGCCCCCAGCGCCGGGCACTACTGACAGGGATCACACAGCTTCTCACAGGCGGGCGATTGTCCCGGTCTACCCCCGTTCTACGGGTGATTTTGGAGCCATTGGCTCCAAGGAAGACCGGCGACGGGAGCCCCATCCGGAACCGCAGGCTGTTGAACACGTTCTTCAGGCCCAAGAGGTTCAGAATGGGGACTCTCGCCTCGGTGCTAGCCTGCCCCATCAGGGGCATGGGAACAGCATCGCTAGATCTCTCGGACGCCTATCTGCATATGCCAATCGCCTCTCAAGATCGGAGGCATCTGCGCTTCTAGGTACAGGATCAAAATTACCAGTTTTGATACCGCCATCCGCCTGTCCATCTCTCCCAGGGTGTTTAACACTCTTGGTCAGAGCGGTGGCAGTGTACCTGAAGCACAGGGGTGTCAACATCAGTTGCTACCTGGACGTTTGGCTCATATACGGACGCACTCCACTGAAGACTACGGGTCTCATGGGGTTGATAGTCCGTGGGGTGCGGGACCCTGGATTTTTGATCAGCTCAAAAAGTCCAGCGTGGTCCCGACGCAGACACCACTATTTGTAGGGGCCCAGATCACCCTCACGGAGGGGTTCGCGGTGTGCTCTCACCCGAAGCGGGTGATTTAACATGGTGCGGTGTGCCTGACTCTTGGCCGAGTCTCTGGCAAAACCCGCTGTGGCATGGATGAAGGTGGTAGGCCTAATGGCCAGTATGGTAGACCTCGTACTGTACTGCCGTTTCTACGTTAGGCTTACCCAACTACACCTTCTAGCCTGCTTGCAGGCCCAGTCGTCACCAATATCCCTCGCGGTTCCGTTGTCGGAGATCGCGCGAGAGGAACTCTGGTGGTGGACCCATCAGCCCAATTTGACCCAGGGTGTCAGGTTTCCTGCACCCCGGTATGTCACGTAGTGACGACCATAGCGCCAAAACGGGGCTGGGGGTCCACATCCACGGAGACTCCGCCTCGGGCCTATGGGGGCCATAGAGACAGAGTTTCACATCAACCTCCCTCGCTTACGAGGAGGTGATCGTGGAATCACATACCGTTGTCCTGACGGATAACACAACCGTGGTAGCCTACCCCAACAGACAAGGGGACTCCGGCCACCACGATTGAGCCTGCATGCACGACACCTGATAGGGTGGTGCAAGTTCAGGCAGATTACGATGAGAGCGATACACATCGCTGGCGTCACCAGCATCCTCGCGCACAATCTGTCACGAGGAAGGGTGTCGGGACCAGCAGAATGGTCCCTTGCTCGCAGGTCGCTCAGGCGATCTTCAAGGGGATGTACCACCCCTCGAAAGATCTGTTCGCATCTCATCGCATAATCATCCACTGCCGGTGTACTGCTCAAGGGTCGCGGACCCCAAGCATTCACCGTGGACGCTCTGTCCATAGACTGGGGAGGATGACAGCTTATGCAGTCCTCCGATCTCACTACTCATGAGGGTGGTGGCCAAGATCGGGTGGGAAGACTGCATTGTCATTCTGCTAGCGGCAAGGCGCTGGCACTCCCAGTACCAGATCTACTCCGGATGCCCGGAGCGGAGGTACCCAGTCTATCACTAGAGCACCTGCAGTTAGCTGCATGGCCCTTACCAGGGAACACGCAGCGGAGGGATACTTTTCATCAGAAGCTGTTTTTCTCATCGCCGGGCTAGACGGAAGTCTACCCTCCGTGACGTATAGCCAGAGTCTGGCTCCATACTACGCTTGGTGCAATGAGACAAATAGCTCTCCGCTAGAGCCTCTGTGCTGCTAGATCCGGAGATTCTGACAGAAAAGTTCCAAGCAAGACTTCAGCGGGCCACTGGGGCCAGCTATAAGTCAGCTGTCCTCTCCATTCACCGAGGTTTCGAGACGGGTCGACTATCATAGCCGATGGTTACCTTTTTAGTCTACGCCTCGACGGTATGTTCAACAGTGTCTACCAAAAGGAAAGTGATCCTCCTAAGGGATCCCAACACAGTCTTAGATTACTTTAAGGGTCACCCTTTTGACCTTCCGTCCAAAAGCGACGCTTAAATACGTAACTCTCAAGATGGCTTTCCGGTTTGGCGTTGGCTTCGGACGGCGGTGCTGAGTTGCACACGGTCTCGAGGTTAGCTTCCGTGTTCACAAACACTGGAGCGACACTGTTTCGGGCGCTCTGTTCTCGTGATCACTGAACGGGCGCGGTGCATACCGACATTCGTCCCTCTCCAATCCCCAGGGTTGGGCAAGGTTCGGCTGAAGCCAAAGATAGGCTGGGGTGTCCAATAAGGCGCTGCAGCACTATTTCTTCCGAACACAAGCCTTGCGAGGACTCACGACCGCATTCATCACCCTTACAGAGTTTTCGGTCCAGCCGCTGTCGCAATGGCTGGTCCAGGTGTTGGTGGGGTCCGGGGATCGCGAAGGTTTCGCGCCCCACCACCCACTCGACACGAGCTATCTCATCATCTTGGGTATACCGTTCGGTTGTCCCTTGAGGAGATCTAGCAGGCGGTGTCCCGGAAGCCACCTTCGCCTCTCTTCTCTACGATACTTCCGTTTACGTTAGTAATCAGAGACGGGGCGGGAGGTTTACCGGGACATTGTTCGGGCGATCATAATACGGTGGTGTACGGGTACCAGGTTTTCAGACTATACAGAATACTCAGCATGGTAAGAACCAGTGTCGCTATTCTTAACCACCAAACTTATTAAGTAAGGAGGTTTATGTCTGTGATCGCGTGGTCTTTTTGTTTCCCGACCGTTGGGGGAAAATATTTTCTGACCTCGCGAAAACCATCGTTACCGCTCCCGATCCCTGATCAGATGCTGACCAATCTTGTACCTCCATCCGTCGGTTACTTGCTAGATCGATCTTTCAGATGTGATGATCTTAATCAACATCGGAAACGGTAAGATCGACCGGTGTACTGAGTCTTATCCGACTTGGGATCCCCTACTCGGACCAAACTTGTAGGGGGTGGCCGGGGTCCGGGATAATCAACATCGGAAAGGTAAGATCGCACCGGTTATGAGTCTACCAAACATTTCTGTTTGGGACTATTTTGTAGGACTCTGTTATAAGCTGGTTGGATTCCTTGCATCATTTCCTTTCTGAAAAATGTATACTCTATATATATATCATCATTATGTTTAGAGATACAATAAAAAAATGACATCTAAATTACTGCCTCAAGAAAGGCATACAAACTATAGTTCTTGGGCCTATCTGTGAGTGTTGAGGGTGTCCCGTCTCTACCTTCAATACAATAAAGTTGATAAACAAAACTGTAAGACATACTTTATATCCACACAAAGCAAACCAATGTTAATTCTTAGCAGAAAAACATACGGTCAAACCATCATGCAAATCAAGCTGAGGCATCCATTTATTTTCTTGTGTGTTTAGGTCAAACTCAGTATATTTGATAGTAGTGCATGATGGTCAATGTCCTTCATAATGAAGGGATTTAAACATTTCAAACCTCTAATAAAGTAATATGTGACCTGCTACCACGAAATCAGCATAAAGTTGGAAGTTGGTAGTTGGAAGTTGGTAGTTTCAAGACATCCTGGCTGCTGAGTTGATGTTCTTTGTTTGCCGGGCACCTGTACAAGCCAGAAGTATGTACTTTGTGAATGGCCCATTTTGTCCCCATTCACAAAGGACATTTCTGCATAAAATAAAACAGAAACTTGATGTTGTATATATATTGTTTCGTATGGATATTCAAGAACTGACCTTGTCACCCATATTTTGATCCTGTTAAATCTAGATGGAACAAAGCAAAATGGCCCGGAGTGCAAGACAAGAAGAAGATGAGAAACAACAAATGGAAAGATGGAAAGAACAGCAACTTGATATGCAAAGGGTGAGATGAAACTGTGACGAATCTGTAGATGACATAAATGTGACATGATTAAGAGGAATGAGTCGGATGTCGCTAATATTGTTTTTGAGATATTGGCAAAAAAAGTGTTCAAATTCTTTTGTTTTATATTGTTTTCAGCCATTGATAAATTGCTCATAACTCGGTAACCAAATGTCTGATTTTGATGGGGTTTGCATCAAAATGTAGCATTCATAAACTGCCAGAAAAAAATGTAAAAAATTTCCAATTGAAAATTGCCAACATGTGGCTCATTCCCCATGATCGTGTCACAAATCTATGGGTTTTAAGAACAAGGTTGTACTTAGTTGCCTGCCTAGGAAACCACCCAAGTGGACAATTTAATAATTGCTTAGATGATATCTACATTTCAAGCAACTTCTTTTGTCCACAGATCTGCTTGCATTGCTCTGGCAGATGCCCTTTTTTCAGACAAAATATAATTACTTTTGTCAGGTTATCCCCATTGTTTTAAATGAACAAAACCATCACAAACATCTAAGCCGCCAAACCGCGTTCTTAATTCGCGCATGTGTATTACGTGAACGCATTATCGTGCGATCATTGAGGATCTATCGTGTTATTATGTATAGGTGAAAACCAATCAAATTGCGTGTATTCTTGATAAGACGCACCAACTGAATTAGAATATTCAATCAATTATGTCATCGTATCAAATTGACCAAGAGCTCTTCTACAGCTTTCTATTATAATGTATTGAGTGCAATAGATCATAGTAATAAAATAGTCTTTGTTCCAGATCTTATGTAAAAAACAAACTTTAACTTTCTTGTGGTTTTGTATTTATGAATAATTAACACACTATGACTGAAGGCTTGACCCAAAACTTTGTATCTTAATATTAATCATTAAAAAAAAGGCTGAAGGGTTATCTTTGGCCTAATAGAAACTTGTTCATTCTTCATTGTCAATTATAAAGTCAATTATCTGTTGGCGAGGCAATCATTAATACACGTTTTATCTATTCACAGACTGAGATGGAGAAGATGCAAGGCATGTTTATGAAAGAACTGAAAGAAATGAATGAAAAGAACTCCAGCTCACAAAGAGCATTAGAAGACCTCCAATCCAAGTATGGTATGTACAAGATTAGCATTGTCTACCCGCAGCTAATTGGTGAACAATTCAAATATTGCAGTGTAAAAGTAATATTGGGCTATTCCAGTTGAAATCCATATAGACGAATCCGACGAGCCAAGTGATGATCAGGATTAAGTCAGTCATAGCTGAGGGCCATCTGCGCCAAACTAGTTTAGTTTGTTTGGATTGCGATCCAAGACGCCCACTGTCGCGAGCGCATCGGAGTGTGTAGCACTTGCGCCACATCACGGGAGCGGTAAACGCTGCACGCCTATGATACTGGCGTCAAGTAAAATGGATGGATGGCCCCCAGCTATGGCCACCAGTGAGGTGTAGGAATGTGGCTTGTCGGATTCGTCTATACCCCCTATAGAAGATATGAACTTAGGGGCGACACGTAAACGAATCTGATACGATTGTCCGTTTTCGGCAGTACAAAGTCTGATGTCAATGCCGATATGAAGCTCTTGCACTGCGGATTTTGAAGACAATTTTGTAACTGTAATATCATAACATCGGATAGCAAGTTTCCGATTTGACTTTAAAACGGCAATTGATCGAGCTATCAGTCTTTTCAAGTCAAGTATCGACTTATCAGAATACTTCGAGTACCACTTACAAAACAACAATAGGCAGTACTCAGTGCGTGACGAGAATCAATATTGATTTATCTGGAAGTTCACCACCAATCGAGGTTGAGGTATAATAATGAAATTGAATTAAGTTATTTTATGTTAGCTGTAAAATAACTCAAAGGACCAATAATATTTTGGAGAAAAGGTTAATAAAATTATAATAATAAAATTATAATAATAATATTTTCTATTCATTATCATGATAACTCGATAAATTTAAGGCAACCGACTTTGCAACGCATAACTTTGCGCTTGAATCATTCTTTTTTTCAGTCTACCAGACATGTAAAGGCAATGAAGATTTAATTTTTCCATAATTAATCCTAGAGACACCGACTGATGTTGTCTTGAAATAATTAATAAGTTACACAATGTACATTATAAACCATCAATCATAGGCCTACTCAAAAAATAATTTGACGCATTTAATACTCAGATAAAATAAACATTTTGCAAGATTGCGTTAATGCTATTCAATCAGTTTATGAATATACCTGAATGTTAAATACAATTTTGTTATTTAAATTAGCTCTAAGATATCTCAATTTGAATTCAATAAAAGTAAAATTATAACTAAATTTTATTCAGTATTTATAAGCTAATTAAAGCAAAATAAAGCAACCATCGTGCAATGTAAAATATAATATTCCGGGAGAATATTTAGGCCTATATCACATAGCCCAACATATTTGGACTTTTGTTGCGGTAATTTTTAACAAGAAATTAGATTTTAACAGCTGCAATTAACATTTATGATTATTTTAATTAATTAGTTTGTATGTGAATGGAATGAGTCACACGTCGACCCACAAACCTTAATTACAAGCGCGACCACGATCAATAGACATGCTCCACGGAGGGTAGCGGGAAATCCACTTGACAACAATAGCATGTAATTGGTCGGTCATTGTAAAATATAATATTCCCGGGAGAATATTTAGGCCTATATCATATAGCCAAACATATTTGGACTTTTTGTGTGGTAATTTTCAACAAGAAATTTTATTTTAACAACTAAAATTAACATTTATGATTATTTTAATTAATTAGTTTGAATGTGAATGGAATGAGTCGCACATCGACCCACAAACCTTAATTTACAAGTGGGACCACGATCAATAGACATGCTCCACGGAGGGTAGCGGGAAACCCACTTGACAACAATAGCATGTAATTGGTCGGTTTAGCGTTTCAAGTGGCCATTATGTTTTATCGATGGGTCAAATATTATATCTTGCCGATTTGAGACACAAGCGCTGCTGTGAAATCACATGCTTGGATACCTGAAACTGTCGATAGGGACCAGACTCACGTCAGATTTGACACACTGCAAATATCTGACGGCATCAGATACGAACTGCCGATTCGTTTACGTGTCGCCCCATAATCTCCCACACAGGGAGTGTGAATTTCAAATGGGGTTACCTGAATGGGTTATACCATTTGAAATCTGCACCCCCTGTGTGGGAGATTAAGTTCATATCTTCCATTGGAGGTGTAAGGATTTCAACTGGAATAGCCCATTCCTTCACCTAAGTAAAGGGCATTTCATATTTTAGAGATATTGGCAATCGCTATTCTGATAAGCGACGGAAGTAACATCCCAAAAAACGTTTGCAATTGTCCAGTATGATATGCCCTTGAGTGTCTTTAGAGTGCTTGAGAGTGAAATTTACCCAAAGGCAAAGAGCCTAGATGTGCGCCATTAGGCGAATCTTTACAATATGAGAAAAATATGAGCTTTCGCCAGCTGTCCAAAACATGATATATGAGAAGAGGGCCTCTCAATTGGGTCACCTACTTTTAAAAATATATTCATATTACTTGCTTGTTTGTTTGTTTGTTTGTTTGTTTGTTTTAGGTAAACAATCAATGCTTGGTAAAATGCAGGATGAAGATGAACCGGCAGAGTACAAAGCAGCACTCAAGAAACAACAAAAGGAACAAGAAAAGCTTAAAAAACAACTTGCCAAAGAGGTGAGATAGTCAACTTTTACTATATGTTCATCAAAGCTGTGTCATTGTGTGAAAAATTTTGAAGTGTTACATTGAAATAAATTAGAAGTGGGTAAGTTGTTCAATTATAACCCAGAATAAGTTCACTTACTTGTAATGCCCTGCGGGGCAAGTTTTTTTCCAACACGATCCTGGCATTCCCCAAATAATACCGACCTGACCTGTTCCGAAAAATTGGGAACAAACTGACCCAATTTGGACCGATTCATTTCTTTTTGCACACCAGACTGGCCGATCTGAACTTCTGTTAACACACCTGCCAACTGTTCCTCATTTTGAGGGACTGTCCCTCATTTGGGGTTTTCCAAAGTGAAAAAGAGGGACAGTCCTGCTTTCTGAAAATTTCAGTGATGGCAAATTTAAATGTAAGAACAGCAGAAAATGATGCTAATTGCACTTTAAAATTTTGTTTTAGCATTCTCTTTAGTCTATTGTGATAAATTAAGACATGCAAAACCTTCCCTGAATTCTGAAAGTATTGCACACCTCAAGTCTTTGAATTTGTCGGTACCTGGTTTGTGTACATGTAAAATGTTTTGGCCTCAATGTCCCTCATTCTGGCTTCGGTAGGTTGGCAGGTCTGTGTTAACCTCATCCTGATCTGTTCTAGATTTTCCAAAACCGATCCAAATTAGATCTGATCAATAAAAAATAAGAGTGACCTACATGTATGCAATCACCCATATTCATAATAATTATAGATTTATAATACCATGCGCACTTGCACTCACCTGAAGTGAAATTTTATTGTGAATAAAGAAATTATGTTAAACACAACGCCACTGTTGTGGGATACTCGTTACAAGAGGGTGCAATTCAGCAATAATACAATATATGCATTTTTTTTTGTGATCCCGACTCGAACCGAAAGAAAGAACCTGGTCCATTTCAACTTGGCAAGAACTTGCCCCGATCCGGCCTAACCTAGTGATATATGCTCCAATCCGCCCATTGTTTAGAACAATAGAAACCAGACGGAACCGACGGTCAACCACCGGTCAAGTTTTGATTTCATCCCTACGTCAGATAAGTCCCATATGTTGGTGGCCGTTATCTAATGTAACACTAGATGCATTACACCTGCACAAGATTTCCAATTTGAATTGGTATATATTGATGTCTTGATATAATTACAGGTAACATCCATCAAGTCTACCATGGAAGATGAGTTACAAGCCTCAGAGAGAAGATGGAAAGAGAGAAGTCGTCAACAGAAAGAAGCTCATAAAGAAGAGGTGGAGCAATTGAGAGATCGCCTTGAACAATCAAAAACATCGTTGAGGATAGAGAGGGAAGGGGGTGATCAGGTGGGACAGAAATATGAACAGCAAATGAAAGATCTACGCAAGGTGAGTAGTACTTGCTACTTCTGCCCGCAGGTAACTCTTTTCAGGAACTTGTGATATCAGGAAACTTGGGTCATATTATCCTATGCAAAGTTATAGGATCAGTACACTTTTAGGATTTGTTGGGTAGGTTTTACAATACTAGGTATATCACCCAGTGGCAGCACCAGGGGAGGTCAAATGCCAGTGGTACTGTCATGTTGTGTACTTGGACAATTCACTTATAACCTATATTGTCTCTCTCCACCCAGGTGTATAAATGGATACCGGCATATATGTGATACAATCTATGAATAAAGTCAGCAATAATGAAATGAGGCAAAAATAAAGAGCAAAGACAATAAAAAACAGGCATATAAAAAGAGTTCTGAACTTTTCAACCGAGTATAACAAGGACTTTGGGATTTCAACATCAATAAGCTTAGCTCCTGAGCAAGTTAGTAATGGTAATAGCTCAATTGTCAAACTTTCCAACTTTGGCCTGAGTGGATCAGTTGAAATCCATACACCCCTATTGAAGACATGACCTTAGGCTTCTACACAGGGAGTGTGAATTTCAAATGGGGTTACCTAAATGGGTGACTCCATTTGAAATCTGGAATAACCCATTTAGTACTGGGAAGATGAAATATTGGAGGAGTGTCAAACTCCCAATAACAGGTTGATTCAGCATTGAAGCATTGCCTAAACATCTAGGAAAAACAGACAGCTACTTTGCAGGCCTAGAAATCTGTGGCAGTGCGGGCCAATCCATTTGGATTCTCACAAGAGAATTTTGCGAGAATCCCTGATTCGCGCAAATCTACATCCCGCTCCCGCTGCACAATGATTGAAAAATATACTGCCCTCATACGGTTATGACAGTCTGATTTGGTCATCCAAGATGGCGGCTCTGGCGAAACGAAACATCGGCACGCAACCGATGGCTGTTTTTGCTGTTAAAATGCCCTCTCAAATCAGTATTATTGTACAAATTATTAATGATTAAGTAAATTATACCATAATTCATCATTTTAGGGGTTCAGTTGCTTAAATAATGAAGTATAATAGTTAAACCGGGACTCAAACTGGGTAGATATTTTTTCTTTCTGTACACTGCCAATGCACTACACGAATCCATATGGATTCGCCCAGTTGATGTTTTACGAGAATCTTTGCGCGAATTGATTCGCGGATTCACGTCGGATTTCTGAGCCTGCTTTGGCCTGTGAGCATTACTCCAGCATGACTTCATCTTACTTTATATTACTTTTCCGAATATAATCATGTGTATCATTTTCTTGCAGAAAAACAAAGAAACAGAAAGATCTCTGAAAGAAAGAGAAAAACAAATCAAGGACCTGAGGGCAGAAATGAAAACAGTGAAATCTAAACCGGTATGTCACTTGATAATATTCTCTTATCTTCATTTCCACTGGGCAAGTAGGTGATGTAACAAATATCTGCATCACATATGCTGAATAAGCCATGGCACCATCACGTTACCCAAGGGATGAAATCAAAACTCGACCGCCGGTTGACTGCTGGTTCTGTCCGGTTTCTATTGTTCTTAACAAGCGGAACCAGACGCAACCGGCGGTCAACCGCCGGTCGAGTCTTGATTTCATCACCTGTGCTGGTTATTTTCATGCACTGAAGATGGCACACATTATTGTTTATGTAAGGAGTGTGCCAATGCTTGTAGCGTGTGGTGTATCTTTATTAGGTTTTGATGGGAACTCTTGTACGTAAAACATAGATGTTTAACATGCTGTATCTTATTTATGGAAATACACAGATAAATACATGCCTCTTCTTTACAAAAATTTGCTTTGTGCATAATAACTAGGCCTGCAGTGTATCCAAAGGAAGTTTTGCACTTAATAAAATGTTTCTAGGGTAAAAAAACTGTGCACATCAATTCTGTGCTTACGTATTACATGTGCTACACTGGCAAATTTAAGAGTCAAACTTCCCTGATAAACAATTTACTCAAGAACATTTATTGACCTTGTACAGAAAACACCAGTACCTATACCAGCATCTCCATCACCCAAACCAATGAGTCCAAGTCCAGAGGAGACGGAGACAGAGACAGAGGAGGAGGAAGAATCAGGTCAGTTGAATTTTATCACCAATCATTATTATACTATTCAGCAAATTACTTCAGCGGTGTCCGTCTGCTCTGTCAGATTATCACATAAAAAGAACTAGGTCACCCGATGCGACCAGCGAAGGAGGTGCCGATGTGATAATGATGTGATTCAATTAGCCAATCAGAACTCCACTTTCGTATACGCCATAAGCTGCGCCAAATTGGTAGACCACTGAAGTACTATGCTGAAAAACTAGAAGAAAACAATGCCCATCAAAATAGACCTAATGTATCATTGAAATTGGTAATTGTGAACTGTAATGATATATTAAGTTATTATGTTAGATTCAGTTGTTTCAAACTTCTTCCAGATATAATCTTAGTGGTGATTGACATGTCAATGTCCCATTGTCTTTAAATTTGTTTTTGCTGGTAGTGGTATTTTTTATGATTGTGTAATATAGTATGTGAAATTTGTATTTGCTTTGCCATTGCAGATATCAGTGTATTTGAACCTATGGGTATAGTACAAATCAGATATTGTCCTAACATACAGGTTATCTCAGAATTATTATCACCCATCGGTGTGTCGGCTTTGGTGTTACAGCCCAGCCTCTCTTATCCAGCCATGATGGGACCAAGCATTGGCCGGATAAGTGAAAAATCCGGATAAGTGAATTACATGCAGTTTTGCATTGGATGTCTGAAGTGCTAACATTGAGATAGCAAAATAATTACTCAAAATGGAGTATTAATACTGAAAAATTTGTATTTGAGTGCTGCATGCCACATTTATGTTCTTCTAAATGCTTCATTGCATGAAATCAGGTTCTCAATGCATTAAAAAACATACGTTTTCTATGAAGATTGCATGTCCAGATAACAGAGAGAATGAGAGGTCCAGATAAGAGAGGTTTACTATATTTGAAAGTTTAATAGGATTTGAAACAAAATCTTCCTTGTGACTTGCACTACTCCCCATTCCAGAAAAATACAGAACTAATTTTTTTGGATTAAAAAAATATTGTCCTGTTTTGCCAAATGAAATACAGCTAAATCCTAATCCTTTAGTTGGTCCTAACTGGCAATTAAAGTAAAATTTTAATGTTTGGTCAATTTTTGGAAATAAGGGCCAAAACATGCATTTTTAAGGCATTTTTCATATTCTGTGACAATCAAGTCCAAAGACTTGAAGAAAGACTAATTTCAAGTTATGCATTCTAATTTTTGGAAAACACATTTTCCAATCTTTTTCATAACCAATTAGCAAAAATAACATATTAAACTTATGAGCTAACTTTAACCTTATACTCAAGATTTTGAATGCTTAGACTTGTGCCAAGTCTTACAATTTTGTGACTACAATTGTAAGAAAACATACAAAATTGCATGTTTTTGGACCAGTTTCCCTCAAATTGCAAAAATATTAAAATTTGACTTTTATTGCTAGTTAGGACTAACTAAAGGATTAGGATTTAGCTATGTTTCATTTGGCAAAACAGGATAATATTTTTTAATCCAAAAAATCTGGAATGGGGAGTACACAGCATCTATTTTGTAAAAAATGTTGACTTTGAGCTCTATTAGTATGCAGACATTGTAACATCCTTGGCATGATTAATCATTTTGAGACAGCCTGTAGTCCTAGTACATAACCTAGTGTGAAGATTGGTAGATGATAGCCCTGCTAGATCAGACTGGCATTGAATAGCATATACACAGTTAGAATCCTTATTGAATACAAGGGGAACACCTACATGGTGTTTGAGTTGAAGGAACTGGTTGTGTTATGCTTTCCCATGCTCTGTAATAAATTATGTGTGATTGATGTACTGTGTTTATTAAGTTTTAATGGTATTCAGTGGGTTTATTAACTGTCAGTCTATTAATCCTTCAATCTTTTAACACTTACTCTCACAAAAGAAATACAAACTAACTAAAAAGCATTAAAATCATGTTTCCCAAGATAATATCAATGTTTGCCCAAAAAATAAATTGTGGTTTGCTTCCAATTGTCTGTGAAGTGCTGTGAAGACTGAAGAGTGAAGCACTGACAGCAACGAGGGGAAAACATCTAAGCACTACAAGACAAATACAGATGATATTACCTCTTTTGTTTGACATCTAACTTTGAAAACAAGCATTAAGGAAATACTTATCTGCAGAATTTACTCTCTCTGGAAAATGTGTACACCAATTGAGGGTGAGATGGCCGAGCGGTTACGGCATTGCGCTGTCAGCTGGGCGCGTACGATCGGCTTGAATTCAAGCTTGTCTAGGTTGAGAATTATCTTACTTTCCCAAAATGATCTTATAAGGTTGGAAATCCTGCAATTGTGTTCAGTTACTTTGTAGAATTTCTTCTCACCCCCCATACACTGCTTAAGATGTGCAGATATAGGTAGTGTATGTGCAACATCTCATGGTTTGGTACAATGCTGTTGGTCCCGTGTACAGGAAGAGTCAAACCCTGTACACGTTAAGTGCCAGAGCAATTCAAAAAGAGAAGCGGACCTCCACGATTCTGATATCTCCAATCAATCCTAGGTTCCATGATCATGCATAGGAAACTGTGCATGTAAAGCCTCTACGATAATACTCAAAAATTGAGGTACACCATGTATATAGCAAAGAAGAGTGAAGCATTTTTTTTCCAAATTGGTCCAATGTTGGGTCAAAATTGTCTCAAATTGACCAATTGTTGTACAGAATTTCATGTACATGTATGAATAATGGTAACCATGGTAACCTCGTACAAGTTTAGTGTGACCACAGATGATTTGACAATATCATTGGTATTGTATAATGAGAACAAAATGTTTGTATTTCCTGTTTTGCACAGAGCCAGAAGAAAGGCCATTATTAGGTATGGTGACAAATTTGCATGAAATAGTTTGCATTTTTGAGCATTTTCATTCAATTTTGCATTTTTGCATGTTCATAATATTCAATTTTTGAAGTTTGAATTAGTCCTCACATTTGCATGAGATGCTTTATCACACAGATGACTTCCATTTTATGGTACTAAATAACTTTTAATCACACATGCATGTAGACAGTAATACATGCATTTATTGAATGTCCCAAGACACCCCATCCCCATGGACATTGACATCCACCTTTGTATTGTCTATATTTTTAGTACATTTGTATATTTAACAATTATGCTGGTTTCATACTTTCTGCCGCTTGCCGCTGAGTGGCGTGACACTTCATCATACCGCTTGTTCTGCAAGTGGAGCGACACAACATCAAGCGGCCACAGCATGACTATATGAAAGCCAGCGCCAAATCGTTTCCTGTTCTCATTTGTCAGAGCGGCGCCGCTCCTGAGTTGATGTGAATTTGACTCCTAGCAATGCTGCCGCTTGGGCAAAGTGGTACAGTGATCAATACATCGGCTTGCTGCTGGTCACCACTAGCGTTTCTGGTGTGACTGCACAGTGAAGCAAAATCATTGTCAAAGCGGCAAGTGTTAGGAAAGTATGAAACCAGCATTACATTGTATGCCTTAACCAGTTGTTATTATAAACATGTTGATATTGTTATTGTTGTAGTTCAAAACTAACACAATCGGACCAAGTTTTTCATGTTTGCTTGAATTTTGTATAATTTATGTAATATTTGCTTCACAGTTCAAATTTTGCAGTGTTACAAGTTGATAAGCACATGCTCACTTTGGTTCCATCCCTGCACAATATAAAGACCCACTTTTTATTGAATTAGCATGATTTAACAAAAAGCCTGACCTTTGTGTTAAATGTGATCATATGCATAGTTGTAGCTGCCTGCTTAAACCATTGTTTGTGTCACTTATGGTGTAAGATACCATATTCAACATTAACACCCCTTCTATAATTTGCACCCCTGTAGAATTTACTACCATCTTTCGTTGCTTATGTTTATCAAAATTCTAAACTAAATCATAGTGCAAGTGTTTGTTTTTTGTCCGCAAAGTGGCAAAAACTAGAAAAAAACCTGTTTTCCCAGTTTTGGTTTAATATGGTAAAAATATTTACCATTTTGGCAAAAAACTACATAGTCAGTCAAGTATTAAAAAGTAACACAGAAACCTCATAACACACAACTTTTAATGAATCATTCAACATATTATTTGTTTCATTTTGAATTTGATATGACATATTTCAGTAAGTGCACTAGTGACCAATGAAAATCTATCTATGCCTTTAATTTCTTATATATGGTACAAGTAATTACCAAATCTTGCCTTATTACACCCAGGAATTTGTTTTTGTTGCTTAATATTTTGTTTTGAGATAAAAAGAGTGAAACATTTGTCACTTCTTTAGTTTTTACCATTTTTGCTGGAAAAAACTGTTTGTGCTGCAGGTGGAGCTGCAGCAAAAACTTGCAAACCCTGAATTGACAGGAAAATTGTATGGCTGTGACATTATTGTTCTCTACAAATCTTATTTTTAGATGCTTAATTAATCTATTCCATATACCCTGACCAATAATCTCCAGGGTTCACAGTTTATCGCGTTTTCGCGTCCAGGACGCTTTTTGAACTCACTGGACCCGGAAAAAGTAAGATTATGTAACCTGAATGGGTCCAGCAGGCTGTGCTTGGACCCGGAAAAAATCCCATCCAAGAAATAGAAAATGTCATCATAGATCGTCATTATTGTGCGATAACCCGGCTCTCAATCGGCTCACAGCACATTTTTAAACAACTTTTCATTCATAAATTACATACATGTACAATTACAAATATCGCTGCAACATGATACACGCCTCATCGCTATTTCATGCACAGATATTTGATCAGTGATACGAGGGAACTGTGGAAGAGGTTGACTTGCGATATTTTTTTCGGATCGTACAAATATTATGTTACAATAATACTGTCAACAAAACAGGCAGTGTTCGATTTAGAGGGGTTTTACATGGACAAATGCATGTAACTTTGGCTCTGTGCATGTAGAATTTTGCCTGTGCATGCAAAATTTTGTGTTATTCAGCCCATTTTGAGGAAAAAAATCAGTGTTGTGCATGTAAATTTTATTTTCTAAATCAAACCCTGAAAACAGGGTAAATTCCTGGTGACATCGCGAAAACAAGTTTTTGCGGTAGTTGTATATTTCAACCGAGCAAATTATAACAAAATAACCAAATAATTAGATGATTAAAGTAGTGCATGTTATTAGGTAGTAATTGAAGTTCTTTATGAGAAAGTCGGCCGATCACGGAAAGTCTCTTTTTACCCAGTAATTTGACTCGACTTTGGTAAGTTTTGGGTGCCGAATTCTGCATTCTTTCATATTTATCGTTTGCGCCAGTAGGCCTACTGAAAATACATTTCCGGGTGTTTCTGAAGTTTCGTACACAAGTACAATTTGGACCCACAAAAATCAATTTGGGACCCGCAAATTTCAACTAAATGGGATCTGAATGGGTCCAGCATAAAAAAGTGGACCCGGTTATTTGAGAGCAAACTGTGAACCCTGATAATCTCCCATGCCGGAGGTATAGATTTCAGTATGGAGTCACTCATTCAGGTAACCCCATTTGAAATCCACACTCCCTGTCTTTCATGTCTTTCATAACATAATTGCTACTGTGCTTGTTGCAACAGTAAATCATACCACAAAGTACTTAAATATATATTGGCACCATAATTATATACATCATAAGATCAACAAGGCGGTTCGTGAATCACTAGATCCCTTCACCTATCATGGTCACAGCCATAGCAGGGTGTATTGGTTTAACTGGGATAGCCCATTGTCTTGCATGGAAAATGATGTTCATAAACAGAGCAAGTAAAAATGGGAAATATTCCAATTTGACTTGCATAACATATTGGATAATAAATATTCCTTGAAGTGACTTACCTGTGGAGCTGATAACATTTTGTTACATCACCCTACCGCATTCAATCACATTCAATAATCCCATTTCCATCGCATGTTATACTGTAAAGCACCAGATCTTTCTTGCCAGCTACTCCCTGAGCTTCATACATGTACATGTAACCCTCACCTCAGGTTCTCAATCATATCACACAACCTTGCTGTGCAAATCATATGATCCAACTTGGTCTCCCATAGAAGATCATTTCTCCCATACTCTGCAGGCATATGGTTTGCCGGCCAAATCAGACATTTAAATATGAAAATGGAAATACCATAACATAATCTCATTTATGATTTGTTTTTAATCTACAAGTATTATTTCACCAGTATTTTTATATAATACTCTACAAAATTTAACATTGCCAATTTAAATATTGTTATATGATTTATTTTGTGTGTGCATGTACAGATACCCAGCAACGAAAGAGATTAGTTGATGGTATGAGAGAGTCCTTACAGCATATTCTTACAGAATCATTAGCAAGGAAAGGAGTACCAGAGGTAGCGTATATTTAAGGCATTACAAGTTGTAGACAGATAATTGCAAATATAGAGAAGATTTGATTATTATACAGGTGTTTTACATACATGATAAGTCTGATGTTTTCATACTGTTCCAAAGCAAAATATTTAGATCTTCACAATAGCTGAGGACTCGCTTCTGGTGCATGAGGTCTTGGATTCACTTCAAGGTGGTGGTAACTTGGTGGTGAATTTGTAGATTAAATTAAGATTTCTGCTCTCCATATGGTTCATTTAGAATCGGGTTGCCGGTTTGTTACAAATCAAACCCTGAATTGCTTGCTATGAAATGAAACCCTGTAAGAAAAACAGCACCAAATGTTACTAAATTATCCAAGAAATTTGTTCTTTAGAATATAGATAGTTAAATTTCCCTGTGTACCCTTGTTTTTCTGTAATTATTGCTCAATTAAAGGAAAGCATGCACATCCTCTAAATTTGGTAGGTTTTGTCAGTGTTGCAAGAGAAAAGACACGTCTTGCAACACAGTCAGCTTCATTCACCTACATTCACCATTGTGGTGTTTTTTCTATGGTAACAGGACGAGTGCTAGATTTAGGAATGTGCTTGCCTTTATTATTCAGCAATACTATGGAAACAATGGTACACAGTAAAGTTGAATATCCTAAAATGTGTAATTCATTGAACTTTATTTATCCACACATGTTAAAGTAAATTCATTCACCATTTTGGGTTGTTCAGGGTGTGTTTTTCAACAAAATGGATGATAGCGCGCACTCATCGATCTACATTTATTATCAATATTTCATTTGTAGTGTCAAATGAAGAGATCATAAGATTAGGAACTTGTGGTTGTGTGTGCATTTGTTTTCACCTACAAATGTGGACCCACCTGTGACATTTCACTGATAAAGTGCGGACTCACAGCAACCATGGACGTCCACTCTCGTAAGAGAGTGGCAGGGGTTGCTAGATGCCATAATAATGCATATGAGGTATAGGTCCCCCTTTGTAGATGAAATACTATAGTGTCCATGGTTTATCTTGTCACAAAAGTCCATGTTTGCAATAGTGAAATGTTAGTGTGTAGATCGAGGTCCAGGGTTACGCTGTTAACTCCATAGGAGGCTCATAGGGTCCATGTTTGTCGTTGAAAACGTGTAGGGGTATATGTGTATGGGGATGTGCGTGTCTCGAAAATCAAATCAGTTTGCATGTATCCCAAATGATATGTATTATCTGATGTTATGTTGTTTGATTTGTTTTTCAGGGTGCCAAGGGTATCAGTTCTCAGTCATTAGAAAACAAACTCAAAGCTTTAAAACAAGAACGTCAAAACTTAGCCAGACGTCATCCAAAGTTTTATGATATCAGGGATAAATGGAAAGGAGAGTTAGCCAACAGGACAAAGAAAAGAGGCAAACAGACGGCTGGTTCCTCCAGGCCTAGACCATCTTCTTCAGGTCAGTGGTTATATTGGGCTGTTCCAGTTGAAATCCATACACCCCTGTGGAAGCCATGTCCTAATAATCTTCCACACAGGGAGTGTGAATTTCAAATGGGGTTACCTGAATGGACGGCTCCATTTGAAATCTACACCATCAGTGTGAGAGATTAAGGTTTTGTCTTCAATAGGGAGTGTAAGGTTTTCAATTGGAACATGCAGTAATAACCCTTCATTTTACACACATACACATTGTGTGTAACCACTGAAAAAACGGGACAGTGGTGCACGACTTTGAGTTTTCATGCATCTTACTGTGGACATATCCAGCACACACATTTGATTTATTCCAGGGGGGGGGGGCAAATACCATTCAAATTTGTTGGTTTTTATTAGGGGGGAGGGGTAACTGGAGGGTATGATCTCTGACTGCATGTCACTACTGCACGTAAGAAAAATGGGTCTTTTTTTCATAACAGGTTGCAATACGCATGTATCTTATTTGCTAGTGATTACAAACACACACAATATTTTGCCAAATAGACTGCTTACCAAAGGCGATATAAACCTTTAAATTACTAGTCTTCACATAGCTTTTTTCTCCAAAGTCAGTTCATTTACACATTTTATTTTTTGTGTATTTTCCAGCGTCACCACAACGCTCGTCTTCCAGTCAATCACAACATAGATCTTCAACAAGTAAACAATCCGCAAGTCAACCCAGGTATTCCAGTACACCAACCAGACCAAAATCATCCTCCAGTACAAAGTCTTCAGCTCCTCTAAGGACTTCATTGAAAACACCACCACCAGTGGCCCCTAGGGAACCTATCTATGACATTCCTCCCAATAATAAACTGGCCCGTCCATCATCTAAAGCAAGAGTGTAAGTTACATTGGGGAAATTACTTAATTGAATCAGGCAGTTGTCTTCATAGTAAGCTTTCAATGCCAACCAAATATGTGCAATAAGTTTTCTGTTCTTCCAAAAGGATATGAATGTGTTTACAGGTCGGAGTGCCGGAGTGACTCCATAAAATGTTGCTACACTTCATCACAGCAGGTCTGTTACCTTAAGGGAATTGAATTGAATAAAGCTGGTACCCATTTTTACACCATGGTGGGGAGAGGCAGTAGGGGTGAAGAGCCTAGCCTAAGTGCTCAACATGTGGATGCCACAGGGTTTTAAAAACCCACATTCTCGAGCTACCTCTGCAATTATATGAGTCAAAATCTTAGACCTTTACGCCACTGTTCTTCTATTGCTTCCTATTTTTGCATTTTTGTTTCAACTTCAAAATCTGTTACTTATTAAGTGGATTAGATCATGATGTATACTTGAAAGAAGGAGAAAATATCATTTCCTAAATGAAACTGCACTAAAGATGCAAACTTGAAATAAATATGCAATTGTGGAGAGGTGGTGTAGAAAACCTCATGTTTGATATTCTTCCACATGTATGTCTTTTAATGTAAAAGTCACCTATTTTTTTAAATCCTAAAATGAATTTAATAAAAGTGTTTTAACATGTTGTTTTTGTACCCATATTTATTCACATATATCTTCCTAACTCATCAATACCTATATTAAATTTGAATGATGCAGATCATTTGATGAACATTTAGGTGAAGACAGCGATGAAGATGATGATGATGAAAGTGACGATGATCTCTCAGATGACAGTGACGATGAGGAAGGTGAAATTAGAACTAAAAGTCAAACATCACAAGGTCAACATAGGTCACAAGGTCAACAAAGGTCACAACAAGGTCAGCAAAGGTCACAACAAGGTCAACAAAGGTCACAACAAGGTCAAAGACCACAAACTACCTCAAAATCAAGGAGTTCTACTGAAGGAACAATAGATGAGGAAAGTGAAGATGACAGTGAATGGGACTCTGAAGACATTAGTGAGCTTCAAGAAGTGAATCCAAGCAAGGTCACAGGAGTGTCAAAGGTTACTGCAGGTCAAAAGCCGACTCCAAAGGTATGTTTTCATGTTCAATATAGGGCATTACTTTGTTTGGTGTTCTCAGACAACAGTAAGAGGTCTTTGTGAGTACCAAGGGTGAAATTAACAGCCTACCAGGACTCAGTTTTGGGCAAAAGTGAGCATGGAACCATGCCATCACCTGTTACAGTTCACTCTAGGCGAACTATAATGATATTGTACACTGCATGTGATATACTTGTGTTTTTATGACATTTTACTCCCAAAATAATTTGGAGGTTGGATGCAAGAAGCTTGCAAATGGCATTTTTGGTAAAAAGGGACTGTATGAATTCCCAAAGATTAGGTAAACATCCACATTTTAATCTGTAGTAGAAGAATTGCGCAAGAAAATTATATGCAGATCCTTATAATTGTGGAAAATCATAAAAAAGACATCTCAAAATAAAATTCTAGCTGCAAAGTGCTTGTGTGTTCATACTTTCAAATACTAGTTTTATTCTCTTCATATACTTTGCAAAAACCCTTCTGGAGCGTTGCTAGAAGAGTGGGAAAAAAATCTGTGCAAAAAGTCAATATACCAGATGACCAATTTCATTGTCATCTCACATCAATTTTATAATTTTCACAATATTTACTGCTTTGAAAGACACACATTGTATAGGCCCAAATCAAAATATGTAAGACTGGACAACATACATATTTATTCCTTACTATTTTGTATTTCACTCTTTCCATGAATATGCACTATAAATAATATGCAGTAACATCTATATTTTCTCTGATTTTTCTGCACTCTGCACCCACAATTTGCATATGTGACCCATTTGTTCTCTCCAAAATTATCATCCTCTATGATCTCATTGTATCACTACTTAAGACAGATTATTAAATGGTTTAATCATATACTATATACACTTGCTGGCAGAAAAGAATGGCACTTATTTAAATTTCGAATCTCACTATCACAAGGTAATCTGATTGGCGGTCAAAGAAGCGATTGGCCAGAGCTCATTAACAGGACGCCCACGTCAATGAGAGAAAGAGAGTGCTGTACTTCTCTGGAAGCTAGTGTATGCTAACACGTTATTGTTTTTGTTACCATTTATGTTTTCTTTCATTTCTTATGTAATCACTCTGCACTCGTCATCTATCTCTGTGTTCTGTTCACACACAACAAATTGTTACCTGCAGAGATCTCACCATAGGTCTAAGAAAGATGTGAGTAAAGATTTATGTCAATCTTACCTTTGCATGTTAGTTGTTAACCCCCTGAGCACTACCTGCTGATCTAACATTGCCACTGATTGGTCAATTACATGATATCTTCACTTTAATCACAAATCAGAATGGAGCTTTGCAAATAATTCCCTCCAATTTTTTTGTGTGGTGAAATTATTCTAACAATGTTGCTGATTGGTCCAATTGATTATGAAAACTTCTTTTTGGCCAATCGGCAGGTAGTTCTCATGGGGTTAAGTTGCCCTGTGTACCTTGCATGTGTTTACCATTTTCCCTCTGCTGGGATTTGAGTGACATTTGACAGGATTTCGACCAGCATTATCATGGTGACTTGATTAAAACTTGACTGGAGCAATTTACTTGAACTTGCATCAATTGCTTGATAAAAGTGTATGGATGCTTTGAATCTGTATAAATGTAAAAGCCTCCCCACAATTGATGTTGAGTTCTCTGACAATGTAACTTACATGCAACTAGTACTACCCGACATTGTGAGGAAGGTTTTGATTGTTAAGGAAGGTTATAGGCTTGATGCCAAAGAAGATTTCAAAACACGGCATAATACAGTGCATGTTTTCTGTGGCTATCCAAACAACTTTTGCGTACCATTGCTGAGGAGCATTGCATTATTGCACCACTGAGACCTAGAATTTGAATCACGGACATTCCCAGACGAAATTTTTGTGCACCAAATTTCCCTCTGTACTCGATTTTGCAGATTTTCCCCAGGTACTACATCTAAAAGACTTTTAATTCATCCCTGAGTATATTGATCTGCCTTGTCTCCTGTATTGATTGTAATAAATAAATGTATTGGAAATGGCTCAAATGGTCTGTGTAACAGTTAAACACCAATAAATCCAAGCACCGAAACCCAAATTCTAACATTGCCGTTCCATCAACAGGATTCACCCATCAAAAGGACCCAAGCATGTTTGTGAATGAAATAATTGAAATAACAGGGAAGCGCAGCATGGTGCTCTGGTTATGGTCTTTGCCTTTGATGCGAGAGGTCCCTGGTTCAAATCCCTGTAGGACAAAAAAATCTGTTCTCCTAAGTGGCTCATCTTGTCAAAGCTGGGCAGATGAACCATGATAAAAGACCTTGTTACAATTGGTTCCGAGCAGGGTAATAAGCCAGATTGTCGGCTTCACTCGCCTGTCCTGTAAAAATGCTCCGACCCGCTATCTACGGCAATCCCCTTCACCAGGTCACTTGTGCCTGACAGTTTTATCAGCACTATCTCTTAGATTTCAGCTATTAATGCCTAGCTGTTAATTCAGCTGTTATTGCTTCAAGAAATATATATACACAAATCCCTACCAATTTGCATAATTTTGTAACAATAAAAAAAGACTTTTTGGTCAAAGTAAGCTTCTTTATACAATCTCTGATTAATATATTCTACTTCCTACATTGATAGGGTCCTAAAGTAGCAGAATTAAGTAGAAGCATAGAGCTTCAACTGTCAGGGAGACACAAAGACAAGAAACCAGCAGGAGGAGTAGATCTTGGTAGTACCAATGATTCCAATCAACTCAGACCAGCATCAAGGGAGGATGAACGCTCACCATCACCAAGTATACCTGTAAGTGTACACATATTAATCAGGTTTTACCGTTATTCATGGGTACACCCCGTCAGTCCGAAAAAATTCGGACTGACGGTTGTTCGGACTGACTGTGTTTTGGACTGAAGGGGTGTACCCATTGTTCACCACCGCAAGTGCAGCTTTAGCTGCCTGAGCGAAGTAAACCATGCAGGCGCGCTGGACAGGGCGTATTATTTTCGATAGGCGGACGTTAATTAGTACCATCTGACAGTGCTGCGGTGCTCCACAAACAATACTGAATCAATTTCTACAAATACTCTAAACACTGTCGATAACTATGGCCGCTGGCACATGGATGTTGTTTAATCGGCAATGTTACAAATACGAGTGTATGGCGTATGATATATTGACAGCATTTATGGAACAGTGTGGTTGAAAAAAATGACGGGGGGATTTATGAGAGGGGGAGCGTTTAGAGAATAATTGTACCGTATATTTGCAACATAAAACGTCAGTGTTGCTGCTATAGTTGTCTCCCTTGCTAAATTGCTTTGTAATGAGAGGGTACCTGTATGCACCACACTATTCTTGTTTTCCTTGCAGACAATACCAGATGCAGATGATTGGGATGATGATGACAGTGACAGTTTAGCAGTATCATCACTTGATGGAAGCTTATCAGCAGCAAAACCTGTGCCAACGTAAGTTAAATAAGAACGGTAAGGCAAAAGCTTTATCTCTGGCCACACAAGTGAGTTCATAATTTTTTTGTTCATTTTTTTTTTTGAGAAATTATCCAGAAAATCATCAAAAAGCCTGAAATTCATCAAAAAGAAAAAAATTCAGGAAAGAAGCCAACAAAAATGCATACCATATTGCATTTCCAATCAAACTTTTTTTTTGCTTAACACTACATCAATTTTTTAAATAAATAAATAAAATTTGAAAATGATTTGATATCCAACTCCAAACTACACCTTCACTAAAAAGATAGATGAGTTGACTTCTGACGTCAATGCCTGGCAGTATGCGCATGCATCATCACAATTTCCATTGTTATTTGCCTGGCAGTATGTGCGAGCATCATATTTTGTTCAGGACCTGTGTTTTTATTATTTTTTCCACACCACAATAAGGCCATTGAACAGTGTAATGGTTGTATGTGGTTCACTCAAGCATATCAATATACCAGTCCCTTGCCTTTGTTGATAAACATTGAGGTCATGTGCCATATGTAGTAAAGTCCTGATTAATTCTATAATCTTTGCCTGTAAGCTTTTGATGAGAGCGTCTTTTAAGCGTACATAGCGTATTTACTGTGTTGAAACGCACTTGTCTCTGATTGGCTGCCGAGATGATTTGCTGTTGCTGTATGGAAATTTACAAATAAACTTTGAGCTGTACGAATGTCAAAGATTGACAGCAAATATAGGAACAATGCGTTTTAAATCTTTGAGCAGAGAGTTGATTTATGTTTTCTTCGTATTGTATGATATTTTTAGACCACGACAAAACAAACCGCCACCCGGTGGGAGCAGGAAACCTACAGGGGACACCGATATATCAAATACATTAGGTACCAGCTTATGGGGATCATCTTCTAATAAAGGTATGAAGAAACACTTTATGTAAATAGGATGTAGGGAGGACCTTGTTTAGTGACCGATTTTATGCTTTATTTTTAAACATATTTTAAAAATAAAAGTGGAAATTTTCACGCTACATTTATTTTCACGTTCCGAGCTGCTACCGCAAAAATAACAATGCGTGAATATATTCCTTTTGTGTATAGGTCAATGTAAGGAAACTTAGAATTGTGAATTTAAAAACAAGGGAAACAGTTCAAAATTAGCCAAATGCAAAAAGTACAACAAAATATAATATTATAGACAATTAAAACAGCTAAAATAGTGTAACATATTATTTATAGGTTAATAAGCGCGTATCACTTGTTGGGAGTGAAAATAATGCACGCGTACTGAGATTTTAATATAAAAAGTTAAATTTTACTGTTTTTAAAGCACTTCAGGCTTAGTCTTTTAGGTGGTATTTTAGTACCCCACTGCCACTGGGCATTATAATTATGCAAAAAGTAGAAATCCAAGTAAAATTGAGGGCGTCGCTGTGAAGCAAATCACACATTATGGCTGTTATTCAAGAAATGCATCTAATGAACATATTTTAAATCTTGTCAAAAATGCTACTATCGGAAGTTAAACTAAACCTAATGCCCAACTCTATGCTTTTTAATTTATGCAGGTTCAGGATCAGGAGGAACAGGAAAAACATCCGACAGTGTTAAGAGCTCGCTTGCATCAGTAACAGATTTCGATGATGATGACTTTGATATAAGTGATGAACTTTGATGCAAATTACGCAGGTTCAGGATCAGAAGAAACAGGGAAAACATATGAGTGTTAAGAGCTCGCTTGTATCGGTAACGGATCTAGATGATGATGACTTTGATATAAGTGATGTATTTTGATGCTATTTATGCAGGTTCAGGGTCAGGAGAAACAGGGAAAACATCCGATAGTGCTAAGAGGTCATTTGTATCAGTAACGAATCTTAATGATGATGACTCTGATATAAGTGATAAACTTTATGCCACATAAAAGTGACTTGTCTTATATGCTTCGGCAGTGACATTTGCATATTTTGCAGTTGCACGACTCTTGTATGCATGCATGTACTCTCTGTGCGATTTACTTTTTGTGTCCCCGATTTGATACTGCGAGCAGCGAAATATGTGCATTCGTCACCACCAAACTTGAGGTGAAACAAATCAATTGAACTTGAGTTTTGGGTTCAGTCTCTGAAATATTATATGAAATATCCTTTTGATACAAATTTTTTTTACTAAGAAAAGTCAGTGTGGGCAGGAGAATAATCAAGAAATTTGAACATCATACAGGGTTAGCTAACTGTGACAATGGTGTTTGAACCATGTTCTTTACTTCAAAAAAATTCATGTATAACATGATTTTAGCCAGACTGACAGGAACCATACATACATATTTTCCAGGAAAGCATCTTATTTTTTTAAACCAACAACAAGGAAACGTAAGTTTTATCTTTCACAAATTTTGAATGCATGCAGTATTGCATCATGTCCATTCAAAAAGTCCATGTGGTACTATTATGCTAGTACCTTTGTGAGGTACTTCACAGGATTTTATACATTGGCATTAAACAAACAAATGACAGTATGCAGTGCAGACGACATGTTTTGTTATAATCCAGCTGAAAATTTTGGAAAATTTTCCACTTTTTTTGGATGAAAAATTGTCCTTATAGGAGTATTTTGTGATCTTGGCATTATCTTTTTGAAAATGCTTATTCCCTAAATTTCAGTTGATTCCGATTTTGCGTTTGCGAGTTATATATGCATTACACTGCTCCATATAGGCCACTGTTGTAATTTCATTCTGGTACACCAGACATAATTCAAATTTGACAATATTTTTGTTAAACAAATTAATCTGCAAGAATTTTTTTTATGTACATTATACGTTTCCAGTGGTATAAAAATCTCAACTTTTTTTGAGAAAAGTATGGGGGGATGAGGCTGTGGATCACGAAATGCCCCTTTAAGGGGGGGGGGGGTCAGATAGAATAGCCCATTAACAAATTAAAGCAGCATCGTATTTGAATAACAATGAAATAATGATTACTGGTTCTATTGACAAAATAATAGAGCACATAAACAGGTATGTAGGCACTGTAAACATAATGCTGAAATGTACCAAAAGATAACATTTTGGAGGAAAAAAATCACTTTGTGTCCACATTTTTGAGTGAAAATGTTCTAATCGGACCCATGAAGTCATAACTGCAGCATGGCACACTGGTTAAGGTCTTTGGCTTTGGTGCAAGAGGTCCCGGGTTCAAATCTTCGTAGGGCCCACAAAATAAACAAAAATCTGCTCCCTGTGGCTCATCTGGAAAAGGTGTGGCAGATGCCTTGTTACAGTAGGTTTCGATTAGGGCAATACTTATGATTGTTTGCCGGTCCAACCAGTTGTATAGGGTGACCTCTTTCGTAAGGTCACTTGTGCCTGGCTGACGTTTTGTCAGTGTTATCTCCCAGATTCAGCTGTTAATGGCTAGATAATTATGCTTGACATAAAAAAAATATAACAATACCACCAAGTAATACAAGAGAATAGGATCTTTTCAAACAAAGACCTCAAAGTTACCAAATTATTATACATCAGGAGATGTATGTTATCAAAATGTTTTTGAGTTTTTATTTAAAAAGTTTTAGAACTATTCCAATTGATATCACAAAGTTTTGAAGGAAAGACAAAATATGCTGTAAAAATCAGATCACGTTTGATGCCTTCCATTCATACACAAGTAGTAGTATATTGACTCCCAAAGGTCACTTTATTAAAGCTCCCCGCTGTCAGCACCTCAGCGGCGTTGGAATTAAAGAGTTTTTTATGCATTTTTTAAAATTAAATTCAACTTATATATTCAGGGTTGGCAGTATAATTAGGGGCAGTCTGGTTACGCCAATCAAAAAATAAATTTAGGCCTTATGTGTTGAGTGTATACAAGCGTGAACACAAAAAATGTGATAAACAATCACAGAACAAGGTTGACCATCAAGTGCGTAGAAGGGCAAAGACATCACTCTACATGCTGGAGGATCATCATATACCCGGAACTCTGAACAATAATGAAATTTAGGCCAAATTTAAAAAAAAGCTTGTCTCAAAGCTCTCCAATGTGAAATGCAGGATTTTTTTTCCAAAGATTTTTTTTTCAAATGTGAAAAAACCTCAAAGTCCTATTCTACTGTATGAAGTGTTGTATTTAACAATAAAGTGATGCTGCTATTGTATTGAAGTGAAGTAATCTAAGAGCAGGGGTCTGGTGGTTCATGTTGATGTACTTTTCTCCCCCCACCAGACCCAGGTACAGGGAAAATATGAATTCTGGAGGTTTAAAAAAATTGTCAAAACAGCAATCGATCCTATTTTTTACACTTTTTCTGGGAAAAAAGGTAATTTTTTTAAAACTATAAAGTATTGAACTGAGGGCCTATAGATAATAACATCACTGCTCTTCTCCATCTGACTCATTAGCTCAGTTGGCAGAGCATCAGTCCGGTGATCCGAAGGTCCCAGGTTCAAATCCTGGATGGTCACTAGTGAATTTTTATTTACTGGCTGTCATGTATGTGGAGACTTGTGTTAAAAAACCTTTCTCAATTTTTTTTTTTACTTATGCGGGTGAAAAAACTTATGCGGGCGGGAGCTTTGAGACAAACTTATTATAAATTTGGCCTTATATAAGCAAAGTAATGCCATATAAGTTCTATAAATTGTCAGCAATTGTATTATGCCCTTTCAATGAAGCAAAAAGATTGTTTGTTTAATTGTTGTTTACTGCCAAAAACTTATCAGACCGTAAATGGCCAGAACAGAGAAGTTATCTTACACTTCCCACAATGCATTTCTTCCATTTCAATTTTCTGTTCTGATTTGATTAGGCATTATGGGTCGATAGTGACAAAAAGTATTTCAATGAACAGCACATTCAGATCTTGCAAAAAATTGTTTATTTGTTGACTATCGACTTATTTTTAGTCAGTCTATTCCCAACATGTAAACAAAGGGAAGTGTCATTTGATGTGATGAAGTGATTCATTATGTTGCAAAGGATTCTGGGAAGGGTGAGATAGCTTGGTCAATGGTTATATAGCTGGGTAGAAAATATCACTTAGTGTGTGAATGGGCAGCCAACTAAAATATGTCAAGAACAGCTAAACATGGTGCTTGGGTAAGTTAATAATTGTCATGTTTATTTTTTATATCAATTATTGACAAGATGGGTGTAATATTAATTGGATATTGAGTGAGTGCTGGAATGTGATAAGAGCAAATTTTGACTTCTTGGAGCGCAAAAAGGTTAAATGCTGAGTACATTCAAATCATTGCCTTATACACTTATATATGTGTAAAGGGCATTGGTCATTTCATAAATGTAGTGTAGCTGATTGCAGTGCATGTAAAGACTGATCGGACATTTCAGAAATAGATACCCTTGGTTTTTTCCTTGAATTATGGGGAAAGGCGACTGGAATTATGCCACAATTCAAGAATATGAAAAAACACCCAACCTCTTTGCTCCAAGCAGTTGGAATTTTGAAAAAATTGCTCTTTTGTGGCACAACTCAAAACGTCCATTTTATTTATTTGAACTTTGTAGATATGTACCCCGGTGTCGTCACTTAACATTCAAAGGCGTAACACATGATCGTTCCCTAAGTCAAAAATACCCCCCCTATGTTGCGCGGTTTCAAGAACATTTTCGTCATTTTTTACCCCTATTGTACACGAAAACGGGTACAAATTAGCCTTAAAAAATACCTCTATTTTTTGCATTTCAAGTACACTTTTACAAAAGTACCCCTTTTTTAACATTTCAAGAACACACACAAAAACACTTGTTCTGATTCATTGTCTTTTCTGAGGAGAACTCTGTTGTCCTTTTAATATATAAATGAGGAAAATAACAGAAAAATATATACAAATACATCCAATAGGATGCATCATGTGATTTCAACATTATCATGATTCAAAAAAATATACCCTATTTTTTAATTTCGAGTACACAGTGGTAAAAAACAACCCTATTTTTTAAACATCGCAAACATTTTATTTTCGCGAACATAGTTTAAAAATAACCCCTTTTTGGCGAAATTGGGAACAATCATGCGTACACATAGTCAATGTTAAGTGACAACACCGGGATATGTACACAAGTGTGAATATTCACCACAAGTTCAGCAGTGATGTCAATTATTTTTACATTGTTTTCAGTGCTGCAAGAGTGTCAACAAACCTCTCTTGTAAACATGCATGTCGCTCTGCATGATTAACAAGGGGATTAACATTACGCACATGATTCAATACTGCAACCAACGACCAAAATATGGGAATATGTGATACGATCTGGTCCATGGGGGCCAAAGGCAGCAAATTTGAAACTAAGATAAAGGTAAAAATATGCAGTAAAGAAACAATAAAATTTATAAGAAAATAGACATCAAAAAACTTCATAACTTTAGAACCATGTATGCTAGCTAGACCTTTGATGTTTTCAGTATATGATAGCCTATTGTATGTATAATGTAATAATTACAGTAACTCAATTTTCAAAAAATGTCTCCGTTGACCTCCATGGACCAGATCGTGTCACATATGTTGTCAAATTGTATCATACAAGATTTTGATGATGTAGGACTTTTTGTATTCTACAGTATCATATATATTGTTTGAAAATAAAGAAATGAGATATATTATCTGAAGAATAATGTGTATTAAAGAGGCATGGTCCGATTTTTAGGTGTTCCATTTTCTACCTTATAAATTGGATTGAGGCCATAATGTTTCCAAATTTTGAGTTGTATTGCTCCAGCGGTTTTGAAATGAGAAGCTAAAACTTCATAAAAATGGCCCATAGCATGGTATAGTATAGTACATACATACTTCCGGTGTGGTTACCACAATTCACCACATTTTTCTTTACACCATTTAAACAAAAATGTCTTTTACAAAAAATATCTTGGGTGTTAAATTTCGCTGGAATAATGAGAAAAATATCAGCTTTCCAATATCTCAATTTTAATGAATACAAATGGGGGATGAGGCCTTTATGTGTACTTTCAAAAAACACCCAAAATAAATATGGCAAGTGTTATTTCTACTGATACAAGTGTTGTCAGTATCGTATTGCCTTTGTGCAAGCTAAGTATCAATTTTTGGAACAGTGCTTTGATCTTGAAAATGACCATTTTTGTGTGAATATTTGTTCACATATTATGATACCTACTGGTCAAAGAATACAGACATGTCATTGTTTGAAAAACACAAAATCATATTTTCACACTTCAAAAACAATTTTATCACAGAAAACTTGTTAAAAGTAAGCTCACAACGTATCGCCTAGTCTCTTACCGTAACCAATTACTACTGATTAAGCGAGTTGGACGGTGGCAGATTTATTCTTTTGCAAGAGGTTATATAAGGCCAAATAAAAAAATAAACATGTTTCACGTCCCCTCCGCTTCCTTTTTGAGGTTTCTTCAATTTTATTTTTGTTTTTTGAAATTCAGTTATAACTTTTCAACAAATATGTCTAGGAAGTAGAGATGCTTTCTATAGCCTAGCTAATATACAAGAAACACTTTTAAAAGGTTCTGTGGTAGTTGGAGGGGGCCTATCTCTCAGAACAACAAATAAAAAGAGGCCTCCTCCTTTTTTCAGGCATTATTGTACATGTTAAAACACCGATTTTGTGATAAAAAATAAAAAGTCCCCTCTTCCTCCTTTTTTTCAAAAACCCGGACGTGAAACATGTTTTTTATTTTACTTGGCCTAATAATACTTCGTGACATGCTTCACCAACCGCTTGCCTGAAGCCCTTTCTGGTCAAGCTATCAGACAAAAGAACCACATTTTGTGAAAGAAAAGCACAGGGCGCCCATGATTTTCCATACAAAATCTAGGGAAACTACTACATTCCAGGAAAAAAAGGTTGGCACACTTTGCCTGTCTTTTGGTATATTTCTTTCCCCGCTCCCCCAATTCAATGTTGAACCAAGCCATGTTGTCAACAGGTCCGTGAGACCCTCCAACATTGAAAGATGGGGAGTGGGGATGGGTGGGATATAGGGGGGAGTTTGTACTTCACATATATTGCATGCATGTTTCACTCGCCTCTCCAACTTTGATAGGGCACGCATTTCCATTGTTTAGTGCAAGTGTGCCAACTATTTTTTTCCTGGATTGTATTTATTTATTTATTTATTTATTTATTAGAACAAACGCTTTTATATCAGCGGCACACATCTACCCGACGGTGCGTTCACAAAATTACAAAGTAAAACAGGTAAACACAATAAATCAACAAAAATGAAACATGACAAAATGTTAATGAGTACAATATTATCGATCCACTAGGCACAATCCCATTTTCATGAGCGCGAGCAGAGAGAGATAGTGGTGCAATGGCTAAAAGCGGGACTGCCTACATTGTAGGTGGAGGGCGCGCATTTATCAAACAGACCAGAGCACAAGCAATCAAATATGGCAGAGGAATAAAGTGTGATTGTGACTTGTGGAACAACAAATTTACTCAGATGCAAAACAGAGTTTACAATTAATTACGCAAAATGTACATATAAAAATTAAATTACTTGCATGACTATCTTAAAAACTTAGTTTGTGAGTTCATTACGAAGTTGCCACGCCTTTTTTAAGAATGATTTACAAACAAAGTCAAAAATATTCAAAGCACAATCAATATCAATACCACCTATATCAAGAAAAAAGGTGTTAGATAAACCTAATAAGAAGTATGTCTTAAAGGCCCATATAAAAATAACAGATGTGGAAATAGGAGTATAAACTGACCAGTAGATACCAGTTGTAGTCCAACTAATTCATGGCATATTAGATGGCCTAGGGGAAAGTTGGCCCATATTTGCAAGACTATCCTTGCCTTCAAGGTGAAACAAACCTACTCATGTTTCCCTCTGGCCATGGGCTGGCCTGGTGTCAGATCTTACCCAGGGAAAGATGACATTCTAATATTGGTTTTAACATTTAAATCACTAGATATAAACAAATACCATATAGCATCTAAACGATTATTTTTCAAATTATTTTCGAGACTTTGATATTCGCCGGCTCTAATACTTTGAAGTGAATTACAAACAAACAAGAAGTGATTAGTTGGCACTGTCTGTGAATTGCGCCTCTCCCCGCTGCCGTTTGAAAATGTAGAAATATTGCCAACGCTTAATAGGATTAAAGGCATATCGGCATGCATGGCATTATTCCCATTCAAAGTTCATTTTAGTTCCTAAGTTTATAGGTTTACTATCCATGCTAACCATTCCAAACTACCAGGACATAATTTGCCAAAATTGATTCTGGCATGTTTCAGCCCAAACTTCAAACCTAACTTTATGATTTTGGCCCATTTTAGCAAATTTTCGCGCGTTTTTAAAGTCATTCTGGGAGACGGTCAGCGGGACGAATTCGCACCCCCCGGAAATTTTGACCGGTAGGCCTACGGCGCCACTGAAATCAGCACCATTTGGAAACTTTTTGAGCGAGTGTTTCCCTCTCCCGACGGGACCCCGGGACAGGACATTTCTGATTTCTCCATAATTTATAATTTGTACGAATCTGCGAGTTACACGCTTAATGATCGCATCATCGCGCTTGCTTGCATTTAGACCTATACCATAGTACTATATGACCCCAGCGGTACTGAAAATAACAGTAAGTGGAAATGATAGCTCCCCATAATACCGATCACGCAATTGTTTATTCGTTATATTGTTATTGTGCATCCAGCATAACAATATTTATCGTTGACCTTTTATTTTTATATAACGGGATAGTGGCACCATGTGGAATATACTGGTGGCAACGTCATGGTCTAAAGGGCTGGTCTATACATCGCTCCAATATCTCTTAGGCATATATACACAAGTAAGTTGAAGGTTTTTCTCTCGGTTTTTCTTTGATGTGAATTTATGGCGTAGAATTCTTTGGGGTAAATGGTGTTGGAAAAAGTTTCCTTGAAGTATAGTGAATCCAGCATCTTTTGGCGACATAACTCATAAGCGCGTAAAAAATCAGACAAGTGCATTAGTTCAAGATCCCGGTTCAAGTTTTACTGCTAGTTCTATGTTTTCATAGAGTGTGTAATTTCAAAAACGTTCGGCGCGGCGGGACTGAGTTTACATAACGTGGAAATTATTCGTATCAGCGTTATAATTATAACTTGATGCGATTGTGTTTGCGGTCTGCTAGTACAGACACATTATGCCTACTTTGGTCCAGATGCAGGCCCAGGTACGGTAAATTGTTCAAAAAAACTAAACTTATTACAATGGAAAGCACACAAATGATAACCACATTCCTGGTGTGTTGCTTTTTTGCTGATTTGGAGAAAGCTTTTGATTCCGTTGAATGGAGTTTTCTTATGGCAACCTTGAAAAAATGTAATGTTGGTCCAAACCTGCTTTCATGGGTAAAATGTTTTTATTCAAATATTAAAAGTAATAAATAAGGGGTTTTCTACTGGTTGGTTTGATTTGACCAGGGAAGTGAGACAGATGGAAGCCGGTCAAAGAATACATCAAAGTGAGTATCAGACTTACCGCGATGCTGAACAAAAGAAGTGCAGATGGGAGGGGAACAATTGAGTCAACGTGTAGCATGTCAAAATCAAAGTTCCCGCTTAAAAATCAATAGCAGTACGAAGACATGCGCTTAGTCCCGACAATGGGCTATGTTACATTACCGTAGAGCGTGACTAGTTTTATAAACCCAAACAGGTTTCATAAAATCCCTACGCAATGCTCAGAATGCTATCAGTTTCATTCATACAATTTTATTAAAGCTATTTAATTATGTGAAAAGCTACTAATTAAAGGTATAATTAAGTACGCTCTTAGATAGCAGCGACGAAACAGAAAATGAAAGGAAATAAAATTTATTTTTCCGCAGAATGTAAAGATAATACCAGACTCTAAAACAATCTCGTCAACAGCAATGTTGGGGTGGCCTGGAGCCCACAAATAGGTGCGAGATTTATTTTACAATGTAATTTATGTGTCAAATTCGCATATCAATTTATAGCAATAATTGGCGGTTTAAATGTAAATGACTGATTTCCAATATTTTAATTTTTAAAGAAATCTGTAAGCATATGGCCGAATACGATTATTTTGGGTTGATTTTCGTAATTATGGACTATAAATTTAATGTCACTGTCACTTTTTCTCGAATAAAGCGACACATTTGAAAATTAATCGAGAAAAACACAATGTTTGTCGATAATGATAAACCTGTTAATAAACAAACTGGCAGTAGGAGCGGTATATCAAATCAAAGGCATGCTGACTACATTGTTAGCAGAATAGCTTGGGTCGTACCTTCTATAGAATGTTACGTAAATAATTCAATAGATGTTGGATTGACCACTTTCCATCTGTCTCACTTCCCTGATCTAACACGAGGTGTTCGTCAAGGATGCCCGTAATCAACAGCATTATTCGTGTGTGTCATAGAAATGTTGGCTTTAATACGGTAACTTTGAAATGTAAGGATATAAATGGCATAGAACTCCCAAGTGGGGTGGAGCTTTTAGTGTTCCTTTTTTGCAGATGATGCAACCTTTTTTCTATCCGATTCAAAATCTGTGGAGAATCTTGTAAGAGAAATAGATGAGTTTGGAAAGTTATATAACATATTGTCTTTCTCGTGTGCCGACGGACAAACAAAGTATTTAAACTAATTTAAAAAATATGCACAATATTGTTCTAGTCCTATATTATAATGTAAGAGATGCTTTTGTATTTGTATTTGTGTTGTGTATGTTGCTTTTATTCTTTCTATCTTTTATTTTCTTTTTTCTCAAGTTTTTTGTCTTTTGTCCTGTTTAAAAGCAAAATGAATAAAAAAATTAAAAAACCAACGGTGTCTACCGATTAGAGCCTTCATGATCGCAACCCGGGATCGCAGGTTTAGACCCGGGGTTTAGACCATGTTCAACATAATCGGAGCAATGTTCATTTTCGCCCCTGTGGAGCCCAAATTCGACCTATGATGTCACAATGTTACCTATTTGCCCATACCTCCATAACCGCACGTCGTAGATAGGTCAAAATATACTTTTTCTGAATCCTTCCGATTTCACACCACCAAATAGTATTACACGGTTGTGCGCCCTGAATGCATTTATCAGAAAAACCCATGGACGGTCTAAAGTAAGCATTAAAATGAGCAGATTTTTGCATAACTTTGGCTAAATTTGGATTGATAGCAATATCGAGTATTTTTAATGATTTCAGTCTTTTCTATACAGAAACACTGGCCTGATTTTGCAGGTAAATTAGGTAACTCCCAAACATCATAGGCCAGCCGTAAAAATAATGACAGTCAACCTATATTTTTCCCAGTCAGAGGGAAAAGGGTAGGGCTAATTTCAACCATCATCTGCATTTGGTAGCTACTGTGTAATCTCCAATAGGATGTCCAACACAGGGCGCTGACGCGGAGCAAGGCAGCAGGCAATTAACGAAGAGCTGTCGCTAAGAACTGAGTCGCTCTTGTGAAGAAAAAATGACGTTTTCTTGAGGCAAATTTAGTACATATATCTATGGGGATTTATTTGGTGGTGTGAGATCTTATGACTGGATGAACTTATTATTGCTGTTTTAACCAAGTCCGAACAATTTTGAACTTGACAAATTGTGGGATAGGCTTTTACGAGTTCATAACAATTGGTAAGTTTTTAGCGAGTTCGCCGTTGGACAAGTTTAGAACTGCCAAGCTTTCATCAGGAGCAGCTTTACTTCTCCAGGGCAAAGTACCTAAGAATGAGACATGTAGAGCGTCCCTTGCCTACTGCCCTGGTGACTCTGAAAAGAGCCGAAAACTGTCTCCTGTCAACAGAGAACAAGTAGATCTCGCCTATCTGCTGATGTAAAAGGTTTGGTTGCTCTGAAAAGAGCCGTTCACTGATGACTGCCCCTTGTCAACAGACTAAGCAGACCTCGCCTATCTGCTAAATTTAAAAGGCTTGGTGGCTCTGAAAAGAGCCGTTCACTGAAGACTGCCCCTTTGTCAACAGAAAACTAGCAGATTAGCGGTTTTGTGATTGGTTGTTTGAAAATAGAGAGCGCGACATACGACTGATGTCTTTGCCGTCATTTATATTGATGATAGAAATTTCAATAACTTTCTAACGCTTCACGTGTCAACCTCATCCCCAATCTATTGGACTATAATGGGGAGCTTTTAGGTGACGCGGCAGCGGAATGAATGCACCAAATGTAAAGCACTTTGAAAATTTAATAAGGCACTATATAAATAATATTATTTAGAAACGGAAAACAGAATTGAGGAAAAAGAACAGGGACAACAAATCACGCGAACAATAATATTGTTTTTGCTACCAGACTTTTTCACAAGGAATGAGTTTGAATTTAGGAGGGAATCCGAATATTTTGAGCAAAAGCGAGGGGGGTTGTCAAAACTTCCACCCCCTGGCGTAAATTTTGTATACAAATACTATATTATATTAACCTATTTTGTAAAGATTCACAATATTTAAATGTCAGTGGAAGCTATATTTTTTGTTTAACATAATTTCAACCGCGCTTTTTCTTCTTCCTTATTAGTGCAAACCTAATATGTATGAGTAGTGTCGCACTGCGTACAGACAAGCTGTACTTATTTTTTACTCTGGACCCTAGAGTAGATGAGTGTATTGTTGAAGTACAGTCAACAGTACCCGGATGATCCCCTGCTCTTTTCGAATAGCCTTTAACGTGCACACTGCATTAATGTCAGAAATACATGTACACGGCCGGGACCGACGGCTTAAAGTGCCCTCCGAAGCACTAAGCAAGTAGAGTGAAGTGCCTTGCTAAAGGACACAAAGAGCCAGCCGAGCTCCGCTCAGATTTCGAACCCGGCAGCCTGCGAGATTCACAGTCCAACGCCTTAACCACTCGACCACGCTCTCCCTGCAAACCTAACACTAACACTAATTGATAAACCTGTTTGCTGCATGTGAACATTATATTAATAGTCTTGTTGAAAAAGATGAGAATTTGAAACAGGCAGTCGAAACGGCCCACCTCCTCTTGTCAGGTTTCATCATGTTTCTCTCTATAACGTTGATCAATTTTGTAGTTAAATTCGATGTGTAAAGCACATTGTGAAACATTTTTACAACGTATTATAATTAATGGTATTATCCCAAGATGTTGGAAATCTAAAGGCGATTGAAAGGAAACAGAACAAACATCGTCTTCAATGTTAACATGATCGTAAAGTAATGAATGCAAAAAGTAATTATTATTACGCCATAAGTTGTTTTGTTGAACAGAAGGGAATGTTGGACAAATGGTCCCGTCCCGCGATGTCTATGATGCCCCAAATGTATGACGAATATCACTTTGTTTTTATCTTGTTTTTCTCAACAGACTTGTAAACACCTAGTTCGGTAACTGCTTATGTACCAACAATGGCATTTGAGGATCAAATGAAATCTCAAAACACCAGTGAGTTAGTCCAACATTTTGAACTTTCCGCGAAAGATTTCAACATCCTTGTCGAACACCATCTTAGGCCCACCAATCAGCAACCAAGCTTAGACCAAGGCTACGAGAGCGCCTCCGTAACGCCGCCAGTTTGTCCGACAGCGGCTACGTACAATGATACCCAAGATGCGCCGATAGACCTAAGAACATCAGTCAGGTGTTCCAGATCGAGAAGTTTCAAAGAGCAGGAGAACAGTTTTAACCCTCAGAAAGTCTATAGTAATCTTTGTCACCTAGAATGTGATGTATCGCGCACCAGGAAACCTGCTGCTCCAGTCAATTATGAGAAACCTGACATGCTGCTATATAATGATCCTGGGATCTCTCATGACGGTGCATTTGATTTTCATGGTACACCATACCATGGATCAATGCCTTCGGATTATATCCCAATACGTTCATCGCCAGATTTGAATAATTCTATGACAACAAATGTCTGTGACGAATTGTCACGTTACACAATGTCACATGTTTATCCACGGTTGCATGCTCCTCTTAATTACAGCAATTCAACACAACACAATCTGAAGAACGTTGAATCAGCCCAGGAAACCCACCATACCACACCAAGGCGTGTTCCTGGCTTTCATCCCTTGTTACCTCACAACAGTCTTCATGTAAAAAGCACTCCAAATATTGCGAATTCATTACATCAGATACCTGCACCTCTCTCTAGTGTTCTCTCGGAACACGCGTTAGATAATCAAGATAAATCTACATCATCACTGCATCCGAAGACCACAAGAATTCCATTTACTGGGACGACACATCGCACCATTCCAACACATTCTTCCGGGATATGTCAGGACAATGTGCCAGCACCAGCAAAGAAATCCATGCCGCCACCAGATTTAAATAGATTAAAGGATTTTGGAATGTCCGCATACCCCAATGGGCCGAACAATATGTTCCCATCACGTCAATTGCTAGCTCAAAACACAGATGGTGTAAGTGCAAACCCTTACGACCATGAACTTGACGTTTCGTCGCACAGAATCGTTTCGATGCATGCGGATAGATTAAAGTCTATTGGAATGTCCGCATACCACAATAAGCCGAACAATATGTTCCCATCACGTCAATGCCTAGCTGAAAACACCTTAGATGGTATGTGTGCAAACTCCTACGACCATAAGCTTGACGATTCGTCGCACCGAATCGTTTCGAGGGATGCGGACAGTTTAAAGTCTACTGGAATGTCCACATACCCCAATGGGCCGAACAATATGTTCCCGTCACGTCAATTGCTAGCTCAAAATACCTTAGATGGTATGAGTGTAAACCCCTACGACTATGAACTTGACGTTTCGACGCACCGAACTGTTTCGAGGTATGCGGACAGATTAAAGTCTACTGGAGTATCCACATACCCCAATGGGCCGAACAATATGTTCCCATCACGTCAATCGCCAGCTCAAAGCACAGAGCTCACAGGTGGTATGAGTGTAAACCCTTATGACCATGAACTTGACGTTTCGTCGCACAGAATCGTTTCAAGGCATGCGGACAGATTAAAGTCTATTGGAATGTCCGCATACCACAATGGGTCAAGCAATATCTTCATGTCACATCAATCGCCAGCTCAAAACACCTCGGATGTTATGAGTGCAAACCCTTACGACCATGAAGTTGGCGTTTCATCGCACCGAATCGTTTCGAGGCATGTGGACAGGTTAAAGTCTACTGGAATGTCCGCATTCCACAATGAGTCGAGCAATATATTCTCGCCACGTCAATCGCTAGCTCAGAAAACCTTGGATGGTATGATTGTAAACCCTTACGATCATACCCTTGTCGATTCGTCGCACCGAATCATTTCGAAGGATGCGGTCATGATGCATTCCTTACTACAGCAGGATGATAAGACAAGAAGAAAACAAAGCATTACCAGTTCGCATTTTTTGCCTCCGTCAGTACCGCAAAGTTCTCCCTCGGTACATTCATCATTACCGTCGATCATCTTGCCAATTGTGTCGTCGACGAAACGGCAATCGATGGAGACTCCGTGCCAATCCCAATGGCATTCAGTCATTTCCCCGACATCGTACAGACAAACCTCAACTGATCAAAATGTTACCTATGAGCAGAGAAGAGTCCTGAACTGGAATCCGTCTTTTCCGACTGATACCATGGATACGGTGGCATCACAATATGAAAGTTATGGCAAAGATATAAAAGAGATATCTCAAAGGGAAATGGAATCACCTTTGTTTCAACTGCCATCAAACCCATCTAAAAGTATAGGTTACCAAGAGTTCAAGGCAGGGCATTTCAAGAAAGTCGCAGGTACAGTCGGTGCTGTCGGTGTTCCAGTACAAGCCTACAAAGAAAAGTGCGTTAACACATCTAACCAGCCAAACACGCTTATTCATAGAGAAAACAAAACGACTAATCTGACAATGAGAAAAAGGTGTTTAGAGAAAACCAATTATGATACCACAATCAATTCTAGATATTCACACAGGCTTGACCACGTCAATGTGGATGATTCTTATAGCGCGATTGCCACGAAACATAGCCGCGTCAATCTTCGCCACAGCATCAATTGCGAGCGACAAAAACGCGTCTGTCACCGGAAGTCAACTTTTGTAACACCTGCTTACAACTTACCAATTTCTGCGAGACCAAGTAGCCTGACATTGGGTAAAGGTCTCTGTGAGACAAAGTAGAATGACATTGAATAAGAAGGTTTCTGCGAGACCATGTAGCATGACATTGGATGAGAAGGTATCTGTGAGATCAAGTAGCATGACATTGGATGAGAAGGTCTCTGCGAGACCAAGTAGCGTGACATTGGATGAGAAGGTCTCTACAATACCACGTAGCATGACATTGAGTAAGAAGGTCTCTGCGAGACCAAGTAGCATGCCTTTGGGTGAGAAAGTCTCTGCGAGACCATGTAGCATGGCATTCGATGAGAAGGTCTCTGTGAGATCAAGTAGCATGACATTGGATGAGAAGGTCTCTGCGAAACCAAGTAGCGTGACATTGGGTGAGAATGTCTCTGCGAGACCAAGTAGCATGGCATTGGATGAGAAGGTCTCTGTGAGATCAAGTAGCAAGACATTGGATGAGAATGTCTCTTCGAGACCAAATAGCATGACATTGGATGAGAAGGTCTCTGCGAGACCATGTAGCATGACATTTAGTGAGACGGTCTCTACAATACAAAGCAGCATGATATTGGGTGAGAAAGTCTCTGCGAGACCTAATAGCATGACATTTAATGAGAAGGTCTCTGCGAGACCAAGCAGTATGACATTGGATGAGAAGGTCTCTGCGAGACCACGCAGTATGACATTGGGTGAGAAGGTCTCTGTGAGACCAAGCAGCATGACATTGGGTGAGAAGGTCTCTACAATACCAAGTAGCATGACATTGTATGAGAAGGTCTCTTCGAGAGCAAGCAGTATGCCATTGGGTGAGAAGGTCTCTGCGAGACCAAATAGTATGACATTGGATGAGAAGGTCTCTGCAAGACCAATCAGTATGACATTAGATGAGACTGTTTCTGCGAGACCAAGTAGCATGGCATTGGATGAGATGGTCTCTGTGAGTCCAAGTAGCATCGCTTCGGGTACAAAGCCAGTATGTAAACTAGAAGCATGTGAACATATTATTTCTTATAACGATACACCTGGTCAACTGACAAGGACGAATGCTACACGAAGCGAGGTCTGTGACAAAGACTGCAGTCAAAATGTGAGTATTTGGTGTTGCCAGTTATCTGTGAGCAATTCCGGACCGCAAAAGGAGAGCCATCAACACAATAGTTCTATACTGAAAACGTTACTACTAAAAGAGAAAAGTACTACTGATACACTACCTTTGACACGCAATAAAGGAACAACTCCTCCGATATCAGGAACTGAATTTGCTGATCACACTAGCGATCTTGCAATAAGGATGCCGGAAATAAGCGATCTTGCAAAGTTAGGGTTTAGTGACTTGTTTGGTTACAAAAAGAAAAACACTTACCAAAATGGACACGTTATCACTGATGGTAAAAACAACACCGCTGCAAACTATGACACAAAAACAGAGTCCAGCAATTTTGACACCACAAGTGCCCTTAACCATCATGCTCGAAGAGAAAATAGTGCGAAGTCGATATCACCGATATCCGATATCACCCCATGCATTAACGATAACACATCAACATCACTGGTTAAAGTCCACGAAAATACAATAGTTGAGGAAAATGAATCTTCTGGGACCTCAAGACTTACTCAGCCAAAAGAATGCTCAAGGTCATTTCAAGATGTATTCATTGATAGTTTGTCAAAAAAATGATTCAGATGCTTTTTTTTTTTTAATATTTAATTAATGGTGATCATCATCAGCAGCAGCAGCAGCCGTTGTCGACCCACTGCAGGGTTAAGGCCTCTCCATGGTGACGCCAATCTGATATATCATGTGCTTTCCTCATTCAGGTTAAGCGCAATACAGTGATTTATAGTGCGCTACGCACAGGTACAACGCCTAGACGTTGATCCACAACTCAGCACACTTTACAGGTTATCGCTGACCACTACGGCCCCACATCATTCCATAAAACATTTAACAACAAATCAGGGACTTTGCTGCTTCAAGAGCGCACAGCCTAGACATTCCACAAATAACCTTCGCAACCAGGATCAGCTCCCCAAGTTTCGTACGGGTTACAACGAGACAAATAGCCCACTTTACATCTTGCAACTGCTTTATTTCATATCCATCTTGACTTTCTGCCTTCCTGGATGACTACCAGATACCTATTGCATCCGTCTGCACAGGTACACCGTCGCTAAGGTATACTTGGCTGGTTCTGTGAGTACCAGGGAAAGTACCAGTATGCTGCATTGGTACTGTGAAGGTACTCTGTGTGTACCAGTCAGGTACCTTGGCGACGGTGTACCTGTGCAGGCGACCGTAATAGAAATATGACTTATTAATGACTTTTTAATAATACTTATTAATACCTTATTATCTTCATATGCAGTGTGATATTCTTGTGAAATGTTCATATGTCTAGCCACCCCACTGTGAACGTTTTGACATCTACATCTGGCGGACACTTTTGATCTACTGTTTACGACAATAGACAGGTGTTATTCGAGCAACACGGTTGCCAGGTGTCAGTTTGTTTTGAGGCAGAATCATCCACATAATGCACAATGAGCATGTGATTTATTGGTCTGTATAGCCCGGTCAATCATGAAATCATTAACCACGTATTGCACTAGAATCCATTTCACACGCGTCCATCTCCCAAAAGCTCACACAAAAAGATATCAAAAGTGCCTAATTTGCATAAAATGGCCACTAATGCAGGGGGTGAAATTTCAAAAGAAAAAGGTATAGTTTGACCTATCTCCGATGTATGGTTCTTGAGCTACAGTGGAAAAGGTCAAATGTCAACATTTTGATTCCACTGGGGACAAAAAATTAAACATTCTCTGATTTCGATTTTTTTTAAATTGTCTCAGATTGCTCCGCTTGCAAAGACCTTTAAAAAAAGAGAATAGTTTGCAATATCGCAGGTGGATTGTTATCTTGGTAACATGTCCAAAAAGATCAAAATACATTGAACTCTGTTGACCTTGACCTATTTTGCGATGTTACCAATGTAACAAAACATCCAATACAATTTTCTTGATTTACTTTTACCAAAGTAGATTTTGAGACCAGTTGGGTTAAAATTTGAACATTTTTCGATTGTAGACGCCTATGGACCCCAAAATTTGACCTTTGACCATGTGGCCTATAATAACTCATGGATTCTAGAGAGATGGACGCATGTGAAATGGATTCTAGAGTCAGAGACAGGTCAAACTATACTCTTTTGGAATCCTTATAATGAGATCAATACATTGGTATGGTTTTAACAAGATTTGACCGGCTTTGAAATTTCACCTGCTGTATAAGCGACCATTTTGGATTTATGCAAATTAGGCACTAATCTACTATTTCGATTTTGATGTGTTATTTAAGAGCTTTGCTGGAATGATTAGTGATTAAATTGATTCTGTTGCAATAAGTCCAACCAAGTCAACCCCTTATTTGTCTTAATTTGACTGGGCTAGTATTAAAGCTTATAAATGACTCGGACACCCACCTTTGCATAGTATTTTTGTAGGACCTGAGAGCACATCTGATTACGAGGAATATCCTTCTGGTATCAACTAATTTTGATTTTTTTTTTTAAATTCGCAATACAATAAAAATTGTATGGCAAATTATTAAGAATTGACGTTTTTGACTTTCAACAACACTCGAAGTAAACTTTAAAAATCTAATAATATCCCGGAATAATATGTACGTACTTGAAGTGTATCTGGGAGGACAAGCCGTCCATCATATGAAAATGTTGATTTTTTGTGTATTAAAGATGTACATGAAATTAAACGACATCCAATGTGGCACAATTGGGTATCACGAATCGTTATATATGACGTGCAGTAAATATTCATATATTCTTTTATACATATGATGCTTCAATTTTGACACAAAAAATATTTCATTGAAAACACTCTCACTCGGCTATTTAAAAAAGGTAACCACGCTTCCCTAGAATGTGCAATAAATTAGCATTCAAAGTTTTCTTATTTTAGCAGCATTTCAGAAACACTTTGCGTTTGGCGTGAAGAGGAGTAGGCAAGGTCCGCAGAGCTGGCATAGTATTTGTGACCGTCCACCACGAAACGCTCGTAAAGTCGGACCATGGTCAATTTTGTTTTCTTTTGTGTTTAGAAATATTATCATAAGCTTTACAATGATATTTCATTTGACTTCAAACGATATCCAGAAGCGGAGTTATGGCTTGTTAAACTTTGCTCCTTCAGTAAAAGGGTACATTATTTTGGTCCTACATTATTTCTCTTTTTCCACATTGCTGGTATTAATATCAAATGGCCATAATTGGCGGTCACTTCAAATCATCCCCAAGTCAACGAGGTTCAGGAATGTCCTCACATTGGCTAACCCACCATTTGTACAGGATTTAGCCAAAGCAAACTAAAGCCGTGTTCACACAGTCGGATTTAAGTCACTTAATACCGGTAATAAGTCACTAATACCTGTTATAAGTCGCTTATTACCGGTAATAACTCACTTATATCCGACTGTGTGAACACGACTTAAGACTAGAGCTATTTACTAATTCTATACGTAAATATAAGCTTATTATCGTCTTCAACAATAGGATTAAAGATTGGTGTTTGACTGGCACTAAAATCTGGAGGCGGTTTGTGATGGACAGTCACATTTGTTCGCGGGCAACTCAACCCAAACCTCCACGTGGTGTCGGATGGGTAACGCAAACTTGGGCAATGGGGAACAGGCTTAGATGCAATGAAGTCAGCTAGCGGAGGATCATGTAAAAGTTTGGCCACATTCTAACCCTTCCTCGGCTGACTCAGCCTGGTGTGGCTCTGAAAAGACACCGTTTGGTTTTTAAACACGCCTGCAAGGAAACGAAATCATCGAGACATATACAAGGTGGCATCAATCTGATAGAAAATAACTAGGATGCAGTGAAGCATATAACGTTTTGTGATTGAATGAAGATATACAGGTGCAATTTGACAAAGGAGTGAGTACTTGCGCAAATAACCATATGAGTTGAAAGCGCCATTCAAATCTACAAAAACGAAACGTATAAGGTATAACATTAATATCAAAAGTAGAATATATATTATGTTGTGTCAAATTACATTGAGGTTACTGTTTTACATTAAGGTTACTCTTGCTTTCTTATCCTGCGGGGCCCTTATATCGTGGTCCCACTTGGAGACTCTCATGCGATGGCAAAACACTCCAAGTGGGACCGGACCCCAATATAAGAGCCCCTCGGGGCGAGAAAGCAAGAGTAATCTCAATGTAAAACAGTAACTTTAATGTAACATTGCAACATTTACCTTAATGTAATTTGACATTACATAATATAATTCTATTTTTGATATTTTAATCGAAGAGGCAGGAAAGTGCCATTTTGTACGCTTGCAAGCGGCTTTGCCTTCACCTTATATAGTGCTTATAAGCGTAACTTGTTCGTAAAACTTCTAACAGGAGTTAACGATGGGGTTTGGGCATTTTGCAATCCATTGTCTAGTATTGACCCTATATTGACAAGCGCTATAGTTGTGATAAATTTATGCATTAGTTTTATTATCCTGATTTGGGTGCCAGGTCAAATGGCATGGTAAGGTTTGCATTGTAGTGTATTCACCCGTGGACGGTGGACTACTGCGTCCTATTATATTGTTATAAAAGATATTTACGAATTAATTTTAGGTAGATGTAGCGCACAAAAGCATCAACATATCGGTTTTATATTTGGGATTTGGCAGTAGAGTATTATATGCTCGAATCTATGCACACTACACGAAAGTATTGCAACAAGAATTCGGCAAACTGTAAGTTGAACATTCATCCAATATTGATATAAAATTGGATCAGTTAAGCCCATATTTATTGGTCGAGCTATGAGTTTTAAAATATTGGACGAGACGTAGTCGAATCCAATATTTTACATCTCATAGCGAGACCAATAAATATTAGCGTAAAGCATCAATTTTATCATTATTATGTTTTGGATCCAATATTTTTACACACTTGGATCCATCAAAACATAATAATCTGTCTAATTAGATGGTAAAAAATGTTGCATGATATAATCGCAGACACTATAGAAAGAAGGTCTGTGATATAGTTATGATTGGATAGGAGATGTGCTCCATGCTATGGTGACATCATGTGCGTTTTCCAGTGCTTTCAATTGCGGAAATCCATTTGAACGCACATAAGAAGAATCTTTAAAAAAAAATGAAGTCCAAAAAAATGTCCAGATGCATTGAGAATGGTAAATGGTTTATTTGGTTTCTTCTTCTCAGTCCCCAGACCCTGAAGGACGGACTTTTGTCTTCTAAGGATGTTGCTTCCGTGAATCATTATCTCGCCACAATTTCCCTGATATGTTGCCGAACATAACATGCACAATCTGAGGCTATTGACGAACGTGTTGATCTCTCTTCACAAGAGTACGCCATCTCACTCGATCTGATGACAAGTGCGTTGCACCTTGCATTCCTTGGTTAGAAACCAGCTTCACGTCATTAGTCCAAGATGTTAGTGGACGTCCCCTTCCTCGTCAGCCTTCCATAGCCCATTGCAAAATTTGTTGTACACCTCCAAGGCTCCATGTTTCCTAACAATATGGCCAAAGTACTTCAGCTTTATCTCCATTATGCCGTTTCTGATAGTTAGACTTGTACAAATCTTGTCGAGGATCCAGGAAGTTGTTCTCCTGTTTTTCCATCTCACTTGAAGAATCCTCATGTAACACCACATTTCAAAAGCATCAACTCTTTTCCTGTCATTCTTGGTCACAGCCCAAGACTCACATCCGTAAGTAGCAATTGCACGAAGTAGGCGTACCTTGAGAGCAATGGATAGGCATTTACTGTAATCTATGAAGCACATGTAAAGAGGAAGTGTATGCTCTCTGCATTTCTCAATCAATCACATTCCTGATATTGACAATTTGGTCCCTAATCCCCTTCCTTCACAAAATCCTGCCTGCTCATCAGATATTTCTTGCTCCATTTTGTTCTTCATTCTCTTGATGATGATCTTCAGAAACCTTGCATGACAAATCAGGCTGATGGTCCGGTGATTGACACTCTTTCAAATTTCCCTTATTCAGCAGTGGAATAAATATTGCCCTGCACCAGTCTCTCGGCCATTTCTTCTTTTTCCAGATGATACAACATAGAAACCACATTAGGGATATCCCTTCTTTTCCAGTTGCCTTGTACAACTCGGAAGCTACATTGTCAATGCCAGGTGACTTAGCATTCCTCATTTGTTGCATAGGAAGTTCAACGTCAGATCTCAATGGTGGATGTTCTTCCTCACTCGTTTCACACTGTACATACACCTTGGCATCTTTGTGCCCCAAACAGCTGGGAACTATACTGAACCCATCGCCTCTTGATATCTTCACTTTCGGTAAGAGTGTTACCCTTCTCATCATTTATAACATCCATCCTGGTGGTCCACTTCTTAGTAAGTTCTTTGGCAATACCAAAAGCTCTATTTTGAGTCACCTTTACATCTTTCAATTTCCGCACATTTCCTTTCGATTTAGTTTATTTTGTCCTCCTTAGGGAACGTTCATAAATACCTTGGTGGGGGGGGCTGGAAAATTTGTAGGGGGGTCAAAAAAGTTTTGACCTTTCAAAAAGGGGGTCAAAAAGTTTTGACATGGCAAAAGGGGGTCAAGAAAGTTTTGACACCCATAAAAGGGGGGTCCAAAAAGTTAAATACAAATTTGTGCGCGCTACGCGCGCACATTGTCACAATAAAGCTCTTTTCATCCCGATCATAGGCGTAAATAGAGTAAAATACAAATTTTTTTCGCGTTACGCGCGCAGTAAAGCATTTTTTTAAAGCTCCGGTATAATGTAAAGCAACTGCAATTGTTTTTCGTCTGTGCCGCAAAATGTCCCCCCCCCCCCCACACCAAGAAAGCTGGATACACCCCTGATACATCCATGCAATAACTTTTGAGACCTTATTTGAAAGCAATTTATTTATATTTTATGATGTCCTGACAATTTAGGCCTAATAAGGCCTGTAAGAGTGACACTGATAAATGATTAATTTATTGCGGATCTGTTTGCTTGAATTTGTAACAAGGTTGAAACTGTATAAGTTTAATCCACTGTACTAGTAAAATAAAGCATTACCTATAGTGGAAACAAGAGTGGAGTATTTTAAGTACTAGTATACCTTCATTATGTGTGTGTGTGTGGGGGGGTAAAAAGTTTGGGTGTTTACAAAGGGGGTCAAAAAGTTTTCAGTCCATAAAGAGGGGGGGTTCTAAAAGTTTAACATACAGACAGAGGGGGGGGCAAAAAAGTTCTGACATACCGAAATCAAAATTTTCCAGTCCCCCCTACCAAAGTATTTATGAACGTTCCCTTAACACTTTTGGAGACCTCTTTGTTTAATCGTGTCCATTCTTCCTTTCCTCCATCTGCCTTTGCACTCTTCCTGTCATAAGCCAGATTTAAGGTATGCTGAGAGATCCATGGCTGTTTCTGTTTCTTCTTTCTGGGGATGTAATACTTTGCTGTGCTCTGGACTGCTTCTTTCATGTCTTCCCACAATTCATTTCAGTAATCGACAAACTTGTTCTTCACATTGAGTGGGGATGTTGTAGTTGTTGTCAACATCATACCTGGTATGTGGTGCATTACACCACATTTCGCCATAATATATTCTAGAAACGCTTGCTGTTAGAATAAGAAAAATTTTAATTGTAATTATTGCACAGGTCACGGCGACCCTGTGACCTTTCCGGAAAAAGCCGAGTGGCAGGTTTTTCAAATAAATATTTTCTGTGTAAAAACTGTACCATCAGATAGGTAATGGAATATATGAATATTAACTGTACATCTATCACAACAATTTTTGATAACAACTTGCGTCACAATTGATCTAGTATAGAAGGTAGATAATTTATTTCAATCTTATATACTCCATTTTTTTTTGGAATTAAGTGAAAATTAATTCTGTAAAAACTGTATTTTTTTAATGTAATTTTCACATTAGACCCGACAAAAGATTACCGTTTTGTTGTTATGATAATCTAATCTTTTGATTTTGTAAATAAAATTAGGGGTCTAATGTGGATTTAGGATGCAAACTGGAACAATCCAATGCCTTGTCAAAATCATTTGCTTCAAAATGGAGTTCGGATGCACTTCGTAATACAACTTCCGCCACTGCGGGAAACCACATGCACAGCAGAGCACATGGCCGATATCAAAATCGATTTTATGTATTGTGTATGTAGGCCTATTCATAGGACCCTCGTATTAATTGTCTCTATGCGCTTGAGAATTCAACAATATAAATAATGGTAGCTTTATTATAATACACATTAATGTTTTAAGCAGATAAAATTCCAAAATATGATGCAGTAATGAAGTTGCGATTTATTAATATTATATGTATAAATTTTCACGATGACACTATCAAGTTCTTCGTGGTCGAGCGGTCTAAGGCGCTAGATGTATGGTATACGTGATACTAGCCAAAGCGGTGAGCCGTGAGTTCGAACCCCGCCTCTGCCAAACTTTAAAAGAATTAAAATTAAAATTTTACTTTTTAAAAATTTCATATTGGGGAAATGTGACTGGGAGAATTTATGTATGGCGTGGAGTGGTGTGGTGGTGCATTGTCTCTCTTAGCTTTCTGTCTTAGTTTCACTTTGGCTACAAGTAGCTGATGGTCACTACCACAGTCAGCGCCCGGTCGTGTCCTGACATTTTGGAGTGATGTTCTCCACCTCTTCCTGACCATGATGTAATCGACCTTGTTTCTTGTTCTATTTCCGGAAGTGATGTGAATGTAATTATTCATCTTCCATTAATGATGAGAGTGTGATCCTCATCAATCTAGAGCAGGGGCATAGGCAACCTAACTCGCCGGGCAAGAAATAACCAATAAAATAAAGGGCTGCACATTTTTATTTTCAAAATACACTATAACAAGCATTTCCATAGCTATAATACTTTTCTACCTATTTTGTCTGAATATATGTTTGCATGTTTGCTTAAATCTGTAATCCTTGGCCCAAATCTGTGGTTATGAATTTTGAAAATTTGATGACTGCAAAAAAATGTAATAGTCCTTAGTCTACCTATAATGAACTTAATCTAAGCTTTATATAATTCATGGGTCATTGGATCAATGCAAAAATACAAAGGAAATTAATCAATTGAATCAAGTACCCATGGAAACCCTTGAAAAAGTCATGTATACATAAATCCTGAGGATATAAATCATTCGCTGTAAACAATTGACATATTATATGTCAATTCAGATATTTGCCCGTTCTGTGCCATAGTCCTTTTCACTCGTACAAGGCTCCTTTTACCATACACTTTTTCGCTTTAAAGCGTAGTGTTCCTTTTAAAGCCTTGATATACGATTACGGTCACATTTAATTTGATCATTCTTTGCCATAAAGGCATATAATATTATAGAGGTTATCCACTTCACTCCTGTGTGACTTTTAACAAAAGGCACTGGTTCCCGTAGTATTCCTCATTCAAACTAATTCAATGCACGACCTCGGAGTTACCTGCATGACTTTGGCGGGCTATTTTAAAACAGTCATGGTTGCACATGCAGGTACTTCTTTAGAATGTCCTAAACAAGGTATAGCAGTCGTTGATAGGATATGCAGCTTATATAACATGGATAACCTCTATTATGTTTTCTGATTCTATTATTATGTTTTTTTTTCATTTTATGCCAAACTAAGGAGGTAACATCTCAGCAGCTTAAGTGTGGTGTTCTAACGGAGGATTTAAAGTCATATGACTTTAATTCAAACTTGCTCTGTTTCCTAAAAACACAAGGAATTTGGTTGAATTCAATTACATGAAAGTTGGGACATGCATGTGTAAACATTACAATGCCAACAAATCAGGTTTGAAAAAAATTGATCAAACATTTTAAAAGATCGTACATTATGGCTTTAAATATCTCAGAGAGTCTCGCGGGTCGTACAAATTCGCCGGCTGGCGGCATGTGGTCCGCAGGCCGTAGTTTGCCCACACGTGTTTTAAAGCAAGTTACAAGTAAATCTGTGTTCTAAATAAATAATTCTCACGAATTTGCAAGTTGCAACCCAACTATAAGGAATTAAGAAAACAAGTCTGCGCTAAAATTGATTAAATATAAGTCTGAATTATTTTTGACCTTGCACTTCAGAACTTTTCATGGTTTTCTCTTTTGTTTATAATACATTTCTTCCTATGTTTATGTGTTGTTTCAGTCCAAGCAAGGTAAATTTTAATATTAAGCAGTATCTAAGCTTGAACACATGTCATTTCTAATATTATTATAATATTTGATTTAAAATAATTTGGAAACAACCACTGTGGTACGCACAACGTGATCATCCCTATATCAGAAATTGCGATGATAGTAGGTCGAATTTTGATTTCATCCTTTACCAGCTAAATTTTCAACATTGTGTTACGTAACACCATGGTCATGCACACCCGTATAAATTTTCTGACGAACAAAAAAGGTCACGAAGTTGCCGTCGCACTGGTATGCCACTATCCCAAAGTGGTCAATGCATTGCGTTCACACCGTGATACAATGCGTAGACACAATAGGGATGAGGCTGATGCGCGAGTTGCGTTAAATTTCGCGCGGTAACCACTGGGGGCCATTAAAGGAGCTTACATGTACATGATGTAAGTGTTTTTGAAATTTTATTACATTTTTGGTCTTGGTAAACTATAAAATTAAGGGAAAACTCGTAGAACTCGGCGAAGCTCCATTGATAGTCGATATTTCACCTCATGAAAATATTCTTACTATAAAACTCATAAACATGCAATATTTTATACTCTATTATGCATGCCATATGCTGCTGAGCGCAGACCAAAACCACAAAGTGAACATTAAGAACTTCGATTATTATGAATACGGTAATATTTTCAACAATTCCTATACAAATTACTAAAGAGTAGATCATGCATGTCAGTCGCACATTTTGTAACCATGATAACATCATGCCTCGTTGCCAAGTCCAAGTTCAAATTCAACCTCCATTCAACCTCCATAAATCAAAAGCTGACCTCACATTGTGGACTATGAGTTTTGTCTCAAAACATACAAAATTTATTCTATAAGTGTATAAACTTATTGTGGTAAAAGGACTTTGTACTGATGGATGAGAGGGTTTGAAATCCTATCACATTAACCCTATCTGTGCAAATTTCGAATACATTGTCACAGACGACATTTTATTTTCAAAATATTGCTAAAATGTTGAAATTATATTTTGTCGTACATGTCGAGTAGTAGTCCAAATATTCCTGTTATTAGTTGTTGGTAATATTGTGCTCTTTTGTGATATCAAACTGAAATAATTTTCTACAGATAATCCAGTGATCGATCATGCCACACACCTTGACCTTCCGTTTTTGAGTAGGTTCTCAAAATAGTTGCTACTTCCATGATAATTTTATTTCTTTGTGTGGCGCAGATTTGTATTCTGCCTACATTTTGGTGAATGTGGTGAAGCACGGGTGAACATATTGAAAGGCTCTCATCGACCATTTTATGTAACATTTCAATCACTCCATTTATGCTATATACTCAAACAGGTGTATATGCAATACATGAGTATTGGTGTCGTTTCGATCTCAAGTGGAACGAATCATGAATCACTTCTACGGACATCACCACTCTAATAAGATCCACGTGTTGTCGTAAAGGAGTTTGGAAGTGAATGGTTGGCTTGGATTTCTTTCTTGAACCCCTCGATTACATTGAAGATATAACTTTATGTAAGTTTGCTTTTTGCTCATTAACACCACGAACTTACGGAAAAGGTAGTTCATTCCCACAGCCGGCAGCCCTTATTTAGATTATGTGTTGGTAGTTAAAGAAAATGATCTACAACAGGATCCTAATGATATGTAACATCGACACTGGATTATGTGAAGTATTACTTAACGGTATTCATGTCAATAGTAAAACTACATTGATTCCTAGTAATGGTAAAACTACATTGATACTGGTATTCCTAACAATGGTAAAACTATATTGATGCTTGCCTTGATGCGGACAAATACTCCGGGTGACGTGGGGGTGTAGGGTGTGTTTCGTTGCCATACTCTATCATTGTAATGTATTGTAGAAAAGTGAAGTATTTAATGGTATTCCTAACAATGGTAAAACTATATTGATGCTTGCCTTGATGCGGACAAATACTCCGGGTGACGTGGGGGTGTAGGGTGTGTTTCGTTGCTATACTCTATCATTGTAATGTATTGTAGAAAAGTGAAGTATTTAATGGTATTCCTGGCAATGGTAAAACTACATTGATGCTTGCCTTGATGCGGACAAATACTCCGGGTGACGTGGGGGTGTAGGGTGTGTTTCGTTGCCATACTCTATCATTGTAATGTATTGTAGAAAAGTGAAGTATTTAATGGTATTCCTGGCAATGGTAAAACTATATTGATGCTTGCCTTGATGCGGACAAATACTCCGGGTGACGTGGGGGTGTAGGGTGTGTTTCGTTGCCATACTCTATCATTGTAATATATTGTAGAAAAGTGAAGTATTTAATGGTATTCCTGGCAATGGTAAAACTATATTGATGTTTGCCTTGATGCGGACAAATACTCCGGGTGACGTGGGGGTGTAGGGTGTGTTTCGTTGCCATACTCTATCATTGTAATATATTGTAGAAAAGTGAAGTATTTAATGGTTTTCCTGGCAATGGTAAAACTATATTGATGCTTGCCTTGATGCGGACAAATACTCCGGGTGACGTGGGGGTGTAGGGTGTGTTTCGTTGCTATACTCTATCATTGTAATGTATTGTAGAAAAGTGAAGTATTTAATGGTATTCCAGGCAATGGTAAAACTATATTGATGCTTGCCTTGATGCGGACAAATACTCCGTGTGACGCGGGGGTGTAGGGTGTGTTTCGTTGCCATACTCTATCATTGTAATGTATTGTAGAAAAGTGAAGTATTTAATGGTATTCCTGGCAATGGTAAAACTATATTGATGCTTGCCTTGATGCGGACAAATAGGCATCTTAAGTTGATTTTAATTCCTGATGTTTTTATTTTCTTATTATATCTCGATTTCAGGTTCTGACAGATCATGGCGTATAACAGTGATCAAGTAAGAGGATTGCCACAATCTGGTTTATATTACATAAGTGATTTACCAAAAGAACTCATCGACAAATTCGTCGTAAATCCACCCGTCTCGGTTGTTCAAGATGTGCGTAATATGGACGTGCACATGAATGACATTTTCAACAACAATTATATGTCTGGCAATACATGTGCTACATCAACTTATTCCAGTTATTTTCCTAACATACCTAAAGTGAACGAAATGATATATGACTCTAGCTTGAATTACCAACAAAGAGCCATGTTTATGGAGGACAATGGCGAGGCAGTGTCTCTTGCTTACGATAAACCATTGAAACAATTGTGCAATAAACCTAGTAGTAATTCATTGTCATCTCTAGAATGTACTCCAGAGAACAACGCGCCACTAGATCTTACAATGTCAGGTAATCAATACAGCTACAAGGATAAAATCGATAGAGTGGATTTATCAGCAGATACTGCCATTGAGAATGAAGATTGCCCCATGGACCTTAGCCAAAAGCAGTCACGTAATGTATTTGGTTCATCCAAATTGAACGACGGGCAGAATCCGTCGGATACATTGGATGTAGAGCATCAAATATGTGATGACCTTGATTTCGTCAGTACCCCGGTCAGTGCTGCGTTGACACCTGCTAGGAAAGAAATAATAAATAGCGGGATCGATTTAGACCACATAGACGCGTCTCTTCTACAACCTGAAACAAACACTCCATTCCAAAGCAAGTCTGTTACGAATAATATCCAACAACTCCAACCCGTGATATCAGCACCAAGATCATATTTCCTGCCAGATTATTACGATAGTGGTCATGAGAAACAACTAGAGCCTCTCAAAGAAATGACGGTACGTGGTCAACGCCAAGAACCTCCTTTCTGCTATACCTATGATCAAGAAATGTCCAACATTGTGGAAGGCTATATAATACCACGGAATTCTTACATACATGACAAACGTGATAATCATGGAGAGACCGATTTGAACTATCAGCTACCAGCGCGTCGCGATTGCTGTGACACTTCCCAAATGCATCCCAGTTCCAGCAGTGACTTTGAGTGCCCTTCCAATACTAATTCCCATACTAAAATATACGCTACTGAAACAAGGGACTCGATGATGATTCCACCTCCACTAAGTCATCATAAGTCTGAAACATTTCAAGCCTTTGACGATATGAATGTTCTCTCTTCACAAATAGACGCAGATCCCCAAGGAAGTGATTCATTTCAACAGAAGCCCAAGTGTGAACTGGGTTACTTGGACCGATTAAACCAGGTTGTATACGGTCTTGACCAACGCTTACAATTACAGTGTAAATATCGAGACATTGCTGCTAAAAAACGTCGTCAAGGTCAACGCTCCACGTCCTTGCCTAGAAACTTGACTACAACTAAAAGTTTCCGTCCAAAACGTAACTTGAAATCCAGGAAAGTTGTTGAACCTCAGTATGTTGGAAATGAATCGGACTCTAAACCAATTGATAATGATACCGATATTGAACAGTCCAATGGTACAGAGATCAGTAAACGTACCGAGAATAAGGCAGTGCAACCAAATCAGTTGGAAAACTTGCCAGACCAACGAAGTAATACATTAATTGAGCCAACTATTGGAAGTCTGTTTTTGAGATCTTTTGTGTATGATCACGCTGTGAAGAATCCATGTGAAAACAATACAATCAATATGGTGTTTCGCAACGCCAATCAAGACAACACCGTGACAGAAAATGACGTGACAGAAAACGACAATCAAAAGAGCATCAGTGAACAGATGACGAAAGACAGTGGATGTAATACCTTGCTTACCAACACTGGTGACCTTATAACGGTCACTCTTAACACTAACAAAAACGATATCTTGAATCAAGATGGTGTCCCGATCACTGATTGCACTACAAACAACGACAACGGCAGCAGAGAAAGCAAACAAAGTCCCCATGAACGCTATGCTACTGCTCCTACATGTACCGACACTCTGTCCAATGGTAACACCATCAAACAGAAAAAGGAAGAAACGAGCTCCCAATGTACAGAACATAAAACCAAGATCCGAGATTCAAACCTTAGACTGATATCTTTATTACAGGAACCATCTCATTTGAATATGAATTCTGCGACGATGAAGGCAAACTACTACAGTATCCGTCCAAATATGTCCAAGTCCATCGTCGTAAAGGATTCGTCAACTGGCAAACACCTCCCGATCTTTAATAGATCCAAGCCATCTTTACTGATTTGAGTATATATAATTTTGAAGACGTGTCACCTATGGCGAAGTCTTCATTGCACCAGCCGGCTATCAATGCAACATATGGTCCGACTTTTGATATCAAACATTTGAACGATAGACCAGAACCACCAGATATTCCGCCTTATTTGCCGCATTTGCCTATCTATGCCAGATCTGAATCAAGTGACGGTGAAACTAAAGATGGCCTAGAACCACCAGATAATCCGCCTCATCTGCCGCGGCTGCCTCTCTATACCAGATCTGAGTCGTGTGACGGTGAAACTAAAGATAGACCAGAACCACCGGATAATCCGCCTCATCTGCCTCTCTATACCAGATCTGAATCAAGTAACGGTGAAACTGCATCACATTGCGCAAACTCATCACCTCATCAACCTTCTTCTACTAAGTCTGGACCAATATATCGCAGTACAAATGAAAGCAATACGCAAAATGACGCAAAACCTTGGACTCATCGGCATATTGAAGCTATATCTTTATCAAACGTTCCCACGGAGTGTGAATACGGTAAGGTTATCACTACGGTTCGGTCGTCTGACGCGTTGACTTCGCTGACGAAATTGAATAAAGATGGTAGTGACGTCAAGTGTAATCATCTGGAGAAAGGAAGAACCAGCTTGAAGCGCGCAAAAGCAACCCCCGACGGTGCGTGTAAATGGAAAAAGGCAACATCAACACCGACAAATCACAAGGGTACATATCACGGTTTTGATCCATACCTGTTTTCAGTTGGCAATGACAAACAACTATCGATAGAAAACAAGATTGTAGAAACACAAAAAGAAGATGCAGAGGAGAAGGGTCCTCTTAATCTTGCCGATGGAGATGCTGAATGTGGGGCCCAAAAATGTCAATCATACAAGGTCATTCATACAGGATTTGGACAGATACAAATTGTATCAGCTCCCAAAGGTAATTTACCAATCGCGAGTACCACAAAGAAAATGACAAGTCAGAAACAAATCTTATCGACTCCCGAAGGTGAATTACCAATCGCAAGTACCACAAAGAAAATGACAAGTCAGAAACAAATCTTATCGACTCCCGAAGGTGAATTACCAATCGCAAGTACCACAAAGAAAATGACGAGTCAGAAACAAATCTTATCGACTCCCGAAGGTGAATTACCAATCGCGAGTACCAAAAAGAAAATGACGCGTCGGAAGCAAAAAAACTTATCGACACCCGAAGGTAAATTACCAATCGCGAGAACCACAAAGAAAATAGCGCGTCAGAAACAAAACTTGTCGACACCCGAAGGTAAATTACCAATCGCGATAACCACTAAGAAAATAGCGCGTCAGAAACAAAACTTATCGACACCCGAAGGTAAATTACCAATCGCGAGTACCACAAAGAAAATAGCGCGTCGGAAACATAGAACTCCTATTACCGAGATACCATCTTCACCTAATCCATCTGGATTCAAAGATGTGGCACCAGAAAACACACGGCTAAATAATACACATTCTTTGCTAGATTCTTTCGATAGCATCAAAGTGAAGAAATTGAGAAGAAAACGTAAAGAATCCACAAAGAAGTCGTCAGATAAATCTCCATTGTCCGTCGCAGAGTCAACACCAATGCCTTGTGAGACACAAAAACATCTCAAAACATTTCAAGACGTGTTTCTAGATAGTCTTAATAAGAATACCAATAAATAAACATCTAAAAAAAGCAATTACCCCATTAAATAATGACCATTATTAAAAAGCGGGCTATTGTATTACAAATCTGTAAAATGCGTCGGAAGCAAAATTTATTTCTGCATTTGAAACGATAGTTCAGAAAACAATAAAACACCGGTCAATTTAATGTAGTGAGGTCAAGATTTGAAAGTTGCACTTACAATAATACAAAAACAGTCAGATATCATTACACAGATTTCCGGGCAGATTTCCTTCCATCATACTGAATACAAATCAAGTAGAATTTACTGCAACTTGCAAATCTTGGGTTACATTGATTTAAATGTCGGCTATGACGTCAATATTTAGTCAATTGCTACAAATGAGGTGTCAACATGTGCAGAAATAAATTCTGCTTTCCACGCATTTTACAGACTTGTAATACAATAGTCCGTTTTTGAATAATGGCCATTATATAAAGGCCGGGGGTAATTACTTTTTTTAGATTAGGTATTTAGGTGTTTCCCATGGATATTGGACACGATAGCGAGGAGCAATTAAGAGACTGAATGTGTAGCAATAACTTTCAATCATACAAATTGTTTAAATTTAGAAAGCAGTGCTAATAGAATGCAATGTGTTGCTGACACTACGTTCTCAGATGTGTAACAATTTCCAACAAGATTAGAAAAGTAATCTGATTTGTGCAAACTGTGCCATATTCTTAAAAGTTGTTATAACAAAACGAACAATTGAGACCAATTTTTAATCAAAATCAGACACTTTTACACACTCTAAATTGTAACGGATAACGTAGTTGTGAACAAATGGTTGAACCGATTGTTGCAATGTCTTGATGCTACGTACTTTGAATAAACATGTGTACATAGAGTGCCTATATGACAATACAAATCCAATAATAGGTGTCAATTGTCTTTTAGAAAAGAGCTCGTAATTGGTAAAAGTAATATTTTGGCTATTTATATTGCACTAACACATAGTTGTCCCGAAAATACATGTAATTCGTATAAAGAGTAAAGAAATTGTCTTCTGACAATTATTACGAGCCTTTACCAAAAGACTAATTTTGACACATGACTATTTAATGATAATCATATCATATAAGCACTGCGTGTACACAGGTTTATTCAAGGTACGTAGCATCAAGAGAGTGCAACAAACGGTTCAACCATTTGTTCACAACAACATTAACTGTTGCAAAATTTAGAGTGCATGGGTTTTCTGTTTTGGACCCGTCCGTGTGGATGCCTATAATATTTCCCTCTGATCTTATTTACAGCAGATATAAGTCATGTAAGTCGTAAAGAGGTTAAAGAACTTCGGAGCTCTTAGGTAACTGTATCCTAATGACACGTGGAACATTTTGGAATTTACGCAATAATGTCCCCCGTGATAAAACTAAATCTGAAGTGCTTCAATTACAATATATTTTGAGAGTTTTTAATCAACCCCAGCCATCCCCGGGGTTTGTACGCCAAATTCCCACAGCTCAAAAGCAGCAAGTGAGGTTTCTCTCATTTTTCCTCACTAAAGATGAACAGAAATAAGCTTCTGGCAGTCATTTTTGGTAAAAAGGCTTGGAATTGGCCGGTAACTCCCCTTGGAATGACACATCATTTTTGGTAAAGAATAACAAAATTAAAATTGGACGGAAATCGTACATTGCTTTAACCATTATGATGCAATATGCAATTACGAGCTCATGCAACAGGGTGACAAAGTTTAAAGGCATGTTAAATTTATTTAACATGTTCACGGACACTGCACTTTGTGAATGAATGAATGAACAAAGGAACATCACAGTCTGGCAAATCTATTGTGTTGTAGGAATAGATTTAGATCTAAACATGATAAAAAGTATATCCAAGTTGAAATCAAATTACCGGAGTCTTTTGTGACTCTATAATTTATATAACTGCGCCAAAAAAGTACCCTTACACTTGGAAGAACTAAACCATATTTGGGTAAATTTATTCGTTTAACAGATGCACTATCTAATCCGGCAAATTATGACATCCTATTGAATCCAATGTGACTTCAAGAAGCAAAGTTACAAGCATTTGATCAGACGAAAGTCCAGTTTTAAAAGTGATAAACTGGCCTATTCTTATACGGACTAGACATCTGGTTTGAGAGTGGTGAATGGCTCTGGTGAATTTATGCGTGTCTATAATTTAAAACAAAAGGAACAAGAGAAAACTGAAACAAAAGAACTGACAAATAAAATGAAAGTTATGAAAAGTACACAGAGAAGTAAAAACTGAAATAAAAACTGCTTTAAATAAAGCTTCTTTAAAGAAACTGTGTTGTCTCTTTGTTGCGCTTGTTGGAATCTTTTTGCGCCTTGTATAGGCCAGTTTGTCACTTTTAAAACTGGACCTTCGTCTATTCAATTACTTGTAACTTTGCTTCTTGAAGTCACATTGGATTCAATGGGGTGTCATAATTTGCCGGATTAGATAGTGCATCTATCAAAAAAACAAATTTACCCCAATATGGTTCAGTTTTGCAATTGTGATTATTTTTCCAACTGTAAATACCTTCTTGGCGCAGTATAGAAGTGATTACGGCTCCAATTTTACCGAGATATCTAAAAATAAACGTTTTTCCGTTTCATACTAATTGAAGTAAAGTTGATACATCTGTTTTCGTTTGCGCAAAAACTTGCAATCGCGAACGTCGTGACGCGAGTCTGTATAAGGCCCTGTATCCATAGGCTGTTCCCTTGTGGCGTGTGCCCTTGTTCCGTGTTCACTTGTTCCCATGTGACCTGCCACACAGACAACCTATGGATACGGCCACTACGCAAAACAAAGGTTCGTATAAGCCCCGTATCCATAGACTGTTCCCTTGTGGCATGTGCCCTTGTTCCGTGTTCATTTGTTCCCATGTGACCTGCCACACAGACAACGAACCTTTGTTTTGCTTAGTGGCCGTATCCATAGGTTGTCTGTGTGGCAGGTCACATGTGAAGAAGTGAACACGGAACAAGGGCACACGCCACAAGGGAACAGCCTATGGATATGGGGCCTAAGAGTGCCCTCTAAATGTAAAAGAGGAGTTGAACGAAGGACAATCCGTTTTTGAGTGGAAAACACCCTAAAATGAAAGAAAGTACATTTTCTTTAGGCAATATTCACTCTTTTGAGAGTATACAGACTACTTTTTTAAAATCCTTTTGGAGTTAGATTTTCCACTCAAAAAGGGGTTGTCCTCCATTTCACTCTCTCACTCTTTTTTCACTCTTTCCACTCGGTGTACATTTATAGAGGGGGTCTAGGGACCCGCCTTAGGGCCCTGGTGGAGTCCAGGGGTGGAGGCCCCTTGGCCCTTGAAGCTGATGGATTTGAGACTCTTCTCATAACCGCGTTACGGACCCTCGTGTACATAGAGGGTCTTTACTTTTCAACATATGGGGCATTATGCTACTCAGATGCTATCGATATTAACGCAGTGTCCTGAAGCCGCTTTATTTGTTATTAAGCGGCTAGCCTTTTGTTAAAACAATTGGGGCCCTGTCGCCCATAATATTTGACATACAAGGCTCATGTACCCGTGTTATTGCTCAAGCGATATGGGTACAACTCAGAACCATGTAGCTGCTATATTTGCATTAGGGCCCTGGGGTAAGGCATTTAAATGGGCCACGGGTCCTTTGTAGTTTTAGAGCTAGCCTTGTCAATGTGATGCCCTTATTTTTAACATTTGCGGCAGTGGAACCCATACTAGATAACCTACATATATGGGCCTATTTGTGAATGTGTAATGCTATTTCTGGCTGAGAAACAGTATTCTCCGTATATATTATTACATTTAGGCCCCTGGGCCCTTGACCTTTGACCTCCGGCTAAAGCCAAAATGGGCAAAATGCACATCGTCGGGGTAGGTGTGTCGCATACCGGGCCTGAGACTTAGCTTTAGTAGTTGTAGAACTACCCACTGCACCTTTGAACACGGCTTTAACTTGATTTTTCTAAGGCTTTTGACGTTATCCCTCACCAACGGCTGCTTTTAAAGCTAGATTATTATGGTATCCGCTCCAAAACCAAAAGTTGGAGTGTGTGTATGTGTAAACGGTAAATGTTCCGAATGGCGTCCTGTTTTAAGTGGAACTCCGCAAGGCACAGTTCTTGGCCCACATCTCTTCCTGCTTCATAGAAATGACATTCTCCATAGCGTCTCAAGTACAACCAGATTATTTGTAGATGACTGCCTTCTTTATCGACCTATAAATTCATCTGTCGACGAAGATGCACTCCAAGAAGACCTTAACACCATGGTTCAGTGGTCTGAAGATTGGGGAATGAAATTGAATCGAACTAAATGTGAAACAATGCGTGTTTCTAGGAAGAGGCACTACTTATTATAGCATCACTGGAGTCAAATTAGAGGAAACAAACCATACCATATACCTAGGTCTCCACATTGAAAAAGATCTCCGATGGAACATTATGCTGCTGGCAGGTGTATCATGTGTATGCGAACTCATTTTTTCCGCGCACCATTAAGACATGGAACAAGCTTCAGAAGTCAACTGTTTCGCAACCAGACCCCTTCAAGTTCAAGCCAATACCAAGTACCAAGAGTCTGCTTTGTTGTTCATCACTGGTCTTGAGGATGAAGCTACAGTTTAATAATAACTTTACGATATAGTGTACCATGAGTCAGGCAGATTCCGTAACAGTAAGTGTCAGGCCTCGATGCCATACTGTGTCGTATGCAGCAGTAATGTCAACAAGGACAGCCCCGCATTCTCATTTGCCTCAAAGCAGTCGGGGGTAACGTCACTTAGTCAGCGGTTGAATGACCTTGGCGGAAGCCAGCTTGCTCATGGTGTTGCTTGGGTCCACTGATGGGATTGATGCGTCCATTGATTTGCAGTCCGGGGGTAACGTCACTTAGTCAGCGGCTTTGATCGGCCTTGACGGAAGCCAGCTTGCCCCTGGGATTGCTTGGGTTCAATGATGGGATTGATGAATCCATTGATCGGCCTTTCCAGAAGCTTCTATGATATACACAGTAATGATTATGTCTATTGCTCTTTATATCGTCTCTCGACTTGTTGGGCTTATGAAGTGCGATCACCTACATTGCTCTGTGCCAGATCTTCGGAATTTTACATCTTTTCATAGAAATTTGATATGAAGTTGCAAATCCATTCAGCGGCAGCTTCGCCTGCATGTAGAAGGTACACTGTGTGAATGCTCTCTGGCCGCTGAGTTACCGGCCAATTCCAAGCCTTTTTTACCAAAAATGACTGCCAGGAAGCTTATTTCTGTTCATCTTTAGTGAGGAAAATGAGAGAAACCTCACTTGCTGCTTTTGAGCTGTGGTACATTGCTCCTGGCATGAATTATTGATTTTATAAGCAGGTATAGAAAATCACACCATGTTGACTATGGTGTCAGAGTAAAGCACTAATGAACGAAATTGATTGTTGATTGATATGTTGATTAATTGATTGACTGATTGTTCGATTGATCGATTAGTTTCTATGTGACTTCTATTTCATTTGTTCTTACATTTTTGTGGCATACATTTTTTAGGCATATGAAATTCAAAAGTTTTAGTAGTCTATATAAGGAGCAATTTAACACTTTACAAAGACCTGCATGCAAAATACAAATGTCACGAATGATGATTAGAAAAATATAGCACACAATTAGCTGTTTTAGTTCGTGAAGTGGCAGTCTCCGTATTATGCAAGATGCAGTAATACTGTACCATGAATAGCCTTTTGTTCTCTGCTTGCCCATAGCAACGACAGAGAGCGCGGTACAAACAAATGAAACCCAATGAAACATTTGGAATCTTGCTTATTCGGAAAAAATAGGGTTTTTGTACTCAAAATTTGTAAATCCATAAATGAAACTTTGAAGGTGTTGATACTCTTCAAAAATGTGCAACAAGTGAAAAATGTCGTCGCTAATCTCCACGATCAACGCTAGATCTGTTAATACCGTGATTCACACCCACAGAGTCCCGCGGGTTCGATTCCCAGCTTCGCCTGTTTTTGTTCTTTTCCAAGACTGGGAAATAATTCTGAACTGCTAATTTAATTAATCCTGTTCTGGTGCCTGTGTCGCTTCAGACACCCTATGTCCGCCCTCTTATAGCACTTTTTACTCACCCTGTATAACAAAAATTATGAACTCGTCACAACCCCGAGCATCATACGAGTTTTAATGTCGAAATTTCACACAACTTTTTCACACAACGGTTTAATGTTTAAAGACACTACGTCTGTGAATGCACAAAAGAACAGCACAGTCTATTGTGTTGTATCTATTAATAGTTGCGAAAATAGATTTTGAACAATAGAAAAAAACCGGTACAAAAAATAAGGACAATCAAGGTGATGCGTTGCGTGAACTTGACCTGAACATACTCGTATGTCCCAGAAAAAACTGAGCCCTCGGATGTAAAAATGGTTGCAAGGTAAATTTGTCAATTTCTATTGACTTCAAGTCACACAATGCATAACTCATGGAGAGTTTTTAGCCTTACGTGCGTCTGTCTGTGGCTCAATGTGTCACACTTTTCTAGCTTTTTCTCAATAATTAAACCCTCTCTTTTGTGTAAAAAGTGAGACATGTATCCAATAAAGGAACTTCAAAAATGACAAAATTAAAACACCTACGGAAATAATCCCCTTTTGCAATTCTCACAAAATTTCCTATATGATGCATAAGTCACTCTTGTTCCGATTTTTGATAAAAAATCAAAAATTGATTTTACCCTTAAATCTCCTACCTCCCCCCCTCTGAAATGAACACTGAAAATTTAACACAATGAACAGCACCACTGAAAATAACACTGAAATAGTTCTTTTGTTATTCTGTATGCAAATAACCATTGTCCAACCACACTGAGAAATGGACTGAAACTCCTCTGAAAATCATTGGCCAGTCATTAATCCCACTGAAATGGATTTAATCACACTGAAATCAGCTGGCCTGTTCTATTGTTATGGAAATTAGTGCTCTGGATCATTGCTCATTATAGCAGACATTACAATAGCCATTTGTTATACCACTGAAAAATATACTGAAATACCTTTTGAAACAGATTCAGCAGGATCGTTCATAGTTCATTAATTTTGATAAAGGTTCTTTTTCAGATCCAATGAAAATGATACTACTCACTCAGAAATATTTCAGGAAATACCACTGAAAACAATTATTTCAGTCTAACAATTTCTCTTGTTTTCATGATTTTCAGTGTTACCCTGTCATTTTCAGTGTGAATTTCAATCTGCAAATGTCAAATTCCCTCCGCTACTTGTGGTGCTAAACATTATTAAATATAACTTGTGAGGTAACGTAACTTATGGTCACAAATTAGTCACTAAAATGTGTGATTTCTATAAATCTCCTAAACTTGAGGGGGAAAACACCCCTTCAGCAACCCCCTTCCTGCAAGCTCGTCGCGGCTGGTTGATCGCCGAGATTTTACATTTGCCAACGTGCAGTGACATTTTTTTCCTAAAATAGCTCCCGTGTTTCATACTTAACCTGCAAAGTCCACTGTAATAGACTCCATATATCATTTGCGTACAAATCCTCGCACAGACGACAATTTCCAAAACTTCACCATTCACTCCTTTCCATGGGAACAGTTACCATACACACTATTCCACTTTCATTAACAGATATGTCCCTTCATAAATCAGACTTCAGCAAGTCATAGGAAGATGTACAAATTTGCTTTTTGGGAAAGATGCCCCTTTTGCTTGGCGTACTCCAAATCTCCTAAAATAGTAAAGCTCTTTAGTTACGCAAAACAATTGACTGGTTTGCAAGTGCTCTTATTTGAGATGATTTATTTGTAATTTAAATTGGTTGTTATTAAAACTATTACGTTATTACCTCATACCCAATCCAGAACATAAGAAAATATTGTAAAGGATGATGTATCTGTTACGTCAGTTTCGGTACTTAATTCACTCGATAAAGGTTACCTGAGAAAACGAAAGCATAAATGGAAGTTTGGAACTTGTCTTACGATATATTCGATCATGACAGCCAATCTTGCACATTAATGTATGGTAGTATGGTATAGGGGTGGTAGTCACCAGTGGTCTAATTCTCTTCTTCTCTCTGTAGGGTCATAAAAGCCAAACTTTTGAATCATAGAAGCCTACATTTGTACATGTAATTAATGTAACGATATACCTGTCACAAGTGCCTTCTTAACCTTCCATTTTACCCGAGAAATCTAACACCAACCAGAAAGGCGGGAACAAGTGGACTAAACAATAAACGCTTGCTATTGCGATAGTGAAACATTTTCTCAAATTATCGTATTTGTACATTTCTAGGTGAAATGGCAATTATTACAAACACAACGGTACAATGTCAATAGCATGACTAAATTATGTAGGGTAATTTTGAACTTAGCACTGGATATGCGACTGTGGTGGATATAAAAGTGTGAAGTACACTCGGTGGCACCGTGTGGACAGGCAAACATTTACAGAAAGGTGGCAGTTTATTCTTCAACTTTAATATAGAAGCTATACTTCCACACGATGGTTTCAAATCCACTTCAATTCGAACTATCTAAATGTCTCTATCAAGTACAGAGAACTTGCGTGCCCGGGGACACTCACTAAAAATGGGTGACAGGGATGTGCGGCCACATTGACCCCATTTTTCAACTCCCTCTCACCCAATGACCTCCCTTTTTAATTTTACTAATTTCTGATAATCTATCACTGAATGACTCAATATTTTTTCAAAAGTTTTCAAATTTTGATGAATTTGTGAAAAATTTGTATCAACTTTTTTTTCCCAGTCTCACTGAATGACCCCCCCCCCCTTTTTTTGGTACGATTTCCCCAGTCTCACGGAAAGACCCCTCCCCCGGACCTTCTCACTGAAAGACCCCTTTTTCGGTGTCTAGGCTCTCACCGAAAGACACCTAGTTTCGAACAACTGACCGCACATACCATGATCCCCGTCACTTCCAAAGTCGAGTGCCCCCCCCCGGACCCAGGTACGTGACCGCCTATAATATGTATACGCACATTTATATTTGGCACTCGTGCGCATCTCACATACTTCGCGGGCATATCAAGTTTGAATTGGTTTCCTGGTTATCCGTACTGGATAAGGCCAATTAATAATACCTCGGATTAATCTAGTTTAAAATGTTTTGTTTGGAAACACCGTTGTCATCCAGTCACTTGTAAAATATTGACAAAAGGGTAGAAAGTGAAGGTCAATTGATATTCAAATATTTCTGCTGCTGTAACTCTTTCCTTGTATTTTAACAAATGGTAGTTTTTATTTAAATAAAAGTTTGTAATAATAATATACAATTTACAAAAAAATTACATTAAAATTAATATAATGCATATTTTATAGAATTGGTCTACTAAAATGGTATTTTATAATAAACAAATATTAGCCGATTTTTAAATATAAACAATACAATATAAATCCTTGTAAGCATTAACCCACCAGTTTTTCAAACCATTGAGCAATTCCGTTTGAACACAAACTGATCACAATATATTATTTTCATGCGTACTTAGCTTTGTTAAGATTATTGTATTCTATTCAACATATAGTTTTGTCTTATGCTGCAAATTTTAAGATTTCTCCGATAGTTACCTAATGTTATTTCCTTTTTCCTAATACCTTTTTTGTTTGGCTAAGATGGACTGCGATTTCAGATGACATTATCCTGGACATGATATGCAGCCAGTTTTGAAGTTAATTGCATTACGCATGTTAACGTAAGTATACCATTATTTACATTCAATGAAATTATGTGTGTCCGTGTCAAATGTAATCTCGGTCAGTCATTATGGCACAAAGGTGAATTGAAGTGCCATCGTCGATCTTCTACAAAGATATGATTTAATTTGAAAGCTGGAAAGTCTGGAAGGTAGGCAAGATGATGGCCAATTCATAATTGCAAAATCTGTAAGTTCAACTCGTTTTTTTATTCTTATTTTAAATTTTGTAAAATGTAGAAAAAAAAGGATTTTATATAGATTTAGACTCAAAAAAGCACGCTGCTACACTGCAAAATTAGCACTGCCCAACGTTGGGTCTAATATCATGTTAAACCTAAACAAACAATTTATTGGGCAAAATATAAAAAAATTTGGTAAAAAATTGCCCAATATTGTGTAAAACGTGGTAAAATTTGTGCCTATTAATGTAGATATATTAGACCCAACGTTGGGTAACATTTGCCTACTTTTATTTATTTAGGCCTATTTATTTTTTATTCATTAATTATTTTGCATTTCAAGTTGGCAGCACATAATATCATATAAAATCTACAGCTATCTACCGAGTTCCCCATGCCACCACATTGCTTCACACTAAGATTCACAAATATCACATTCCCAATTACAAAGTCCTGTGACCTCCATGCAACAATCACATCTCAAAGGTTGACCTCAAGTTAATGGAATACGAGTTTGCGCTCCCAAAACCTCCAAAGGTCATTTTGTGAATGGACAATCATGTTGTGGCTGAAGAACTGCGTCATGATAGATGAGTATGTTGGAAGTCCTGGCGTTAACTGGAAGTGACCACAAGTCAATCACGAACCAGTAGGATAATCTTGATAATAAACACCACGTAACACTCATATCAATATACCTTTATTATTATTATTATTATATTAGCAGAACTGAACTGTTGGTCAATATTTGATATCAATATACCAATCAATTTGCTAAAGAGGATTGGCATGCAGCATATAAGAACCAGTTTTATTTCAATTGCCATTTTTAGATGAACAGACTACAAACCAGGAATCCGAAGTGGTGGAACTAAACGAACCAAACAATCATGATAATTGTAGTCGTCGAATCAGTGATAAATAAGGGGTAACCCTTTTCGCTATAATATGCTGAGCAGGTAAGAATATCATACATATAGTATCATGACTTCTCTTTACTTTCCACCAACATCTTGTCGATTTTCATTATCTAAATCAATATATTATTGAAAAATAACACTTTGATGTTTTGCAAAAGTTCATTCTACAAATCATATACTTTGAAAATTTGCTTGATTCATTGTTGTTAATGAGTTATGTATACGTTTTACAAAAGTGTTGTTGCTTCAACCCTCTCTACAACATAACTCAATTTAGAACCACAGGACCTACAAAAGTATATCTGTGATATTTGAATTCTTCTACACGCTTATACGTTTGAGGTTTTGACAAAAACCAATCACAGGTTCCTATTTTCCACTAGATCTCACACAGCTTTTATGATGATATGCGTTCAACCGTGTAGTATAATCACAGACTGCAAAGAGGCTAGACTCGCTGTGCTTGGAAACATATCTGTGTATTCTGATGTATCGAGGTGGAAACTGTGCATCTGCAGATGCATTTATAAGAGAATCGTTTTTGTAGCCAAACCTTTTCATATGTGGGGGTAGTGTGGGGAGTGGTGGACCAGTGGGGAGTTTTGGTGTCATTAAATATTAATGAAGAGTTGATTTGCGGGGTCATTGGCATGCATTAAACCTGTTCAATAATTAAATTGGTCATATGAATAAGTGTCAGATGGCGTGTTATGAAGAGAATGTAAGATCATCATTCTGTTCAAAACACGCCATCTGACACTCATTCATATGACCAATTTAATTATTGAACAGGTTTAATGCATGCCAATGACCCCGCAAATCAACTCTTCATTTATATTTAATGAGATATTAAAGATATTATCATATGATCTGCAGCATACTGCCAGTGATATGTTGTACGTTAATTACAAAGCACGTACTATTTCCTCGCAACCTTCTGTCCGGTGGTTATAATATAAAATAGATCATCAACTATGCCGCATGCATGACATCATTATTAGATGCGTACCCTTCAAGGGTCGCGGCGTCGACGCACATACCACACATAGAAGCCCCTTAACATTAATGCTGCTTTTTCCCACCTTACAACCGTATGTCATTTGATGTGATATTTTGACAGAGCGTATGTGTAGTCATCACTGATCAAGTCAGGAAATAAATATGGAATAAAATGGCAGCCACGGACACACACGTACAAAGATGAAGACATATAAAGCGATGAGTTATGGACCGACCTGCCCGTGTTATCTTCAGTAGATGACGGCATTGCCGTGTTTGGATTTATACGTAGGATAGGCGTATCGCAGTCACCATTTTTTTGTAATTTATAATATCTTCGACTTAAGCTATATAAGGTGGGTATTTTATGATTATATGTAATGTAGCCATTTGTTGTAACTGTTCTAAAACGATTTATGTTATATTTTGTTAAACAGACCCATTTTGAAGCACGCTTTATCACCGTGTGTATGTGTGCATATTACATCGCATTGTTTGTATGTATATGTGTGTGTTGTCAGGTTAGGACATGCATGGATTTAGTCAAATATGAATTAAAGCAGCAAGAAGCACATATACACAGGCAAATCACAAGAATCAGATGGTATAAACAGTCATTTAAACCGCGTCATTTTCAATTATGCTATTATAATAAGGCCAAGAGGTTTATTCCCTCAATATCAATCATCGTATTACAATAAATCGGGATTTTTAACGCGTCCACAATGTCGTATGTCGAATGATACTGTGAACAAGTTCTTCATAATCGTACCAAATAGAAAATATGGTAGTTGTAGTGACGTTTCTCTGATAATTTAAAACTTGCCGTTATAAAAGCAAATGACAATTATTCTAATATTAATACGATATATAATACAGCTGTGTTCAGAAAATAGTAGCCATACTGTTATTTCCATATGCCTGAAGTGTTTTTGCTGTCTTTTTTGTTGTTATTGTTGTTTGTGGTGTTGACGATACTTTGTTTTTTAAAACCAAGACATTGTTGCTATCTTCAGTAGATAGTAATGTTCATTCCAGAAACAATATTGTCATTTTTAAGGTTTTTAAAAGCTTTTTTAGAGTAATACATTGTTGCTATCTCCAGGAGATAGTAATGTTCATTCCAGAAAAAATATTGCCATTTTTAAGGTTTTTTAAAAGCTTTTTTAGAGTAATACATTGTTGCTATCTCCAGTAGATATAGATAGTAATGTTTATTCCAGAAAAAATATTGTCGTTTTTAAGGTTTTTTAAAAGCTTTTTAGAATAAGACATTGTTGCTATCTCCAGTAGATAGCAATGCTTATGCCAGAAAAAATATTGTAATTTTTAAGGTTTTTAAAATTGCTTTTTTTTTTAGAGTAAGACATTTTTGCTATCTCCAGTAGATAGCAATGTTTATTCAGAAAAATATTGTCGTTTTAAGGTTTTTAAAAGCTTTTCATGAGTAAGACATTTTTGCTATCTCCAGTAGATAGCAATAATGTTTACATTTCAGAAAAATCCTTTACCACGTTTTTTAGAGGTTGTTTTTAAGACGTCGTTATTATCTTCAGTAGATATCAATAATATATATTTATTTCAGAAAAATCTATCGTAATTTTTTTAGACGATATTTTTTTTCAGAGTAACAGATTGTTGCTATCTTTAGTAGCCCTAGATAGCAATACTTTAGTAGATAGCAATATTGTTTATTTATTTCAGAAAAATCTATTATCACGTTTTTAGTTTGTTGTTGATGTTATTTTAGAGTAAAGAGATTGTTGCTATCTTCAGTAGATAGCAACAATGTTAATTAATTTCAGACAAATATAATATCACTTTTTTTTTTTTTTTTGTTTTTTAGAATAAGACGACGGTGTTATCTTCATTAGATATAGCAAAAACATCTATAGGCTATATATATATATATTTAAGAAAAATCTATTTTTTAGTTGTTGTTTTAGAGTAATACATTGTTACTATCTCCAGTAGATAGCAATAACAAAATATTTATTTATATTTAATAAATATTCTCATTTCACTTTTGAGTTGTTGCTGCACAGTTGTTTTAGAATAAGACTTATGCTATATCCAGTAGAAAGAAAGTAAAAAGAAAGAGAGAAACAAAGAAAGAAAGAAAAAAAGAAAGAAAGAAAGAATGAAAAAAAAAAAAAAAAAAAGAAAGAAAGAAAGAAAGAAAGAAAAAAAAAAGAAAGAAAGAAAGAAAGAAAGAAAAGAAAGAAAGAAAGAAAGAAAGAAAGAAAGAAAGAAAGAAAGAAAGAAAGAAAGAAAGAAAGAAAGAAAGAAAGAAAGAAAGAAAGAAAGAAAAAAAAAAAAGTACAATGACTCAGTATTCGATTTATTTCCCGATTCGATTATAAATTGCCTGTCACACAGAAAAAAAGCAGATGGATAGAATCAAGTGAAGCAAATGTCAATAAAGTCCATTAGCTAAAACATTGCGAAACAACAGTGATTCTACTAGAATGAATAGATGACATCAAATATAAATTACGATAACACACTTGCATTATGGTACTGTTCCTCATTGACCATTGCAAATCGCCAGTTTAACTAATATTTGTAACATTAAAGTCATAATGTACGATCTTATAATATGAATTTGGTTATTTTTTTCAAACCTTTGGCCATTTTTTTGGCATATTTGTAATGTTTACACATGTCACAACTTGCACCTAAATGGAATCAGCCAAATTTCTTGTGTTTGTATGTAAACAGAGCACTGAGTTCGACATAAAGTCATAATTCAAAGAATTATGACTTTATGTCCTCCCATAGAACTGCGTGTTGAACGGCCAAAATAACAAGCAGTGTTTCTTTCACTTTACCTCGTTATTTCAGCTCAAAATTAACAGAAACCATTCCCGATAATTATTACTAGTATTATTTCAGCATTTTGAGTATATAATGACAAATTTAAAATTTGAAGGAAATCGTACATTAAGCCTTTAAGGAATATTATTTTGTATACATGTAGGCTATTTAGTGATTTAAACAACCTGTGTAAAATCACAGTCTTTCATAAGGCACATTTCCAATTAAGGGTTCGTACATCCTCGGATTTAAGAGAGAAAGTCCTACTCATCAATTAGGGTCTACGTGAAATGGACTGAGTTAATGTATTCAATCTAGCTTTACATAATATTCGCCCGAGATGCTTACATGGCGTAGAATGCATGATTCTGAAGTGTTTTGATCGGCATAACGTCAGTGTACTGATTTTATCATTGCGCAATGTTGTGTTTTAAGACAAAACTGAACACCGATAGAAAGAAACTGGCAATGTTCTAAAAAGAATTTATAGCCAGATTCTTAAATTCTGTCTTTAAGGGATCGTATAGCAACGTTTGCATAGTATTTTTTGTGGGACATGCGAGCATATCAGACACATCATATTGCATTCTGAATGTCCTTCTGATATCAACTAATTTTTTTTTTACATTCGCAAATTTTATGGCAAATTATTAAAAATTGACATAAATTTTGACATTTAACAATCCTCGAAGTAAACTTTATAAATATAATGGTATGTACTTAAAGTGTATGTAGCTGGAATGAAAAGCCGTCCATCGGTTGAAAATTTTGACCTTTCGTATATTGAAGATACACATTTTCCCAAAAAGAACTAAAAACATTTAGGTCTTTTGGTGGAAATGTATATTTTCAACGTATATATCTTTACATTTACAAAGTTAACTTCGAGGACTGTTAAATATCACAATTTTTGATATTTAGGCCTAACAGTTTTTATTTTGACAAAAATAAAAAAATATAATTTTTTATTATATCGCAAATTTCACAAAATCAAAAATTATTTGATTTCAGTTCAGAAGGACATTTCTCGTATTCAGAATGCAAAATGCAATTTGATGTGTCTAATATGCTCTCAGGTCCCACGAAAATGCTGTGCAATCGTTACTATCCGATTCCTTAAAATCACTTTAATTTAATGGAATCAACTAAGGCATAGAAGAATATAATGCCAGGAATGCGTGACCATGAAAATTGAGTAAATTATTGACAAAGCTGTTTTATTTGAAGCGAACTTGAATCAATGTTGGCTATTGCAATGGGAATAATATCATTGGAACTGCATGATCTGTTAGTGTGTTTATTACTTGTTATAAAACATGTTGTGTTTCCATGGTGCAGCTGCTTTATTTTTAGATTCTTTGTATCTTAAAAAACAAAACGTGGAATTGTTCTGAGATGAAATTCAGTGTATGAGTAAATTTCATCACAAATTAAAGTTTTGGATCATCAGTTTGAAGTCCTTTTATGTATGAACTTGCTATCTACCGAAGATAAGCTTGAAAATGTTGCTAGTCTGGGCTTGTACGTAATTATATATGGTTAAGATCACATAAGAATGGATCACTAATGGGTGAGGATATGGTTTATATTGTTAATTTGAATATAATATTTCAAATTATACGCTTTTCCAATTGGTATTTGTAACACACAACAAATAACCGTACAGCTTTTGCTACGATTTCATCACGCTGTATATATCTCCTACGTTATAACGTTTGAAGCCAATAACTACTCCTTGCACTATAAATCAGTTAACGTTATACTGTATACTGTCAAATGAAGTATTATACTGTCGGTGTTCAATATTAAACAAAAACCTTGAAAACGGTGAAATGTCTTGCCAAACCGTTCGTATCATATGAAACGTAAAATAGGCCTATATAGGCTATTCGCTATATCACAATAAGGGCGCCGCCAGCGGCTTGCGATGTAATCGTGATGTATCATGGGAAAAGGTCGACATCCAAGTCCGCGCAATACGAATATTACCATGCTATTACATAGGAACACGTGACAATATTTTTTAATTTGTCAAAATAAAGGTGTTACACGCGAATCGATACTCAATAATACTTAATAATGTGATTTGAAATGGGCACAATTAATTTTTTCTCTATCGATTTGCGTGTAATACCGTTATATTGACAAACTAAAAAATATTGTCACGTGTTCCTATGTAATAGCATGGTAACACACCACTCCACGCCATACATAAATTCTGCCAGTCACATTTCCCCAATATGAAATTTTTTTAAAGTAAAATTTTAATTTTAATTTTACTTCATTAAAGTTTGGCGGAGGCGGGGTTCGAACTCACGGCGGCGGACTGCTTTGGATACACTATGAACCCAGCGCCTTAGACCACTCGGCCACTTGTCTTCTTGGAATTTATTTGAAACTTATTTGAAGATATAATCGCAACTTCAACATAGGCCTACCACGTGACAAGCAAAGGCAGAAAACGTACCATATTTTGGAATTTTATTTGCCTAAAAACATTTATGTGTATTATTAGCGCTCAATTATTGTTAACTGCGTGTTTTATACAAAAAAAATCCAATAATAAACATGTAATTGGGCGTCTGTATGGACAATACATTATATCGATTTTGACACGTGCTTGTGTCTCAGTACATTTCCATGGTCAGTAAAATACTATAGAGGAAAACCTACCATTTTCTTGTATACACGTTCGATGTTTTATCAATTACATAAAAAATCCATTTTAGACCCCAAATGTTTTTTTCAGGAAATAAAAGATTAGATTACCATAAAAACGAAACAGTAATCTTTTGCCGGGTCTAATGTAATATTCACATAGGATTTTCAACGTTTTTTCTATCCTTATTTTTGCTCAATTAAACAAATATTTTGGCGTATATAAAATGAAATAAAATTCTCTGCTTCTTAAACGACATCAAATGTGCCACAATTGGGTATCACGAATCGTTATATATGATGTGCAGTTAATATTCATATTTTCTTTTATACAGAGGATGCTTCAGTTTTGACAGGAAAAATATTTTCTTGAAAACCCTCTCACTCGGTTATTTTAAAAGGTAACCACGCTTCCCTAGAATGTGCAATAAATTAGCATTAAAATTTTTCTTATTCTAACAGCAAGCGTTTCTAGAATGTATTATGGCGAAATGTGGTGTAGCATGGTAATATTCGTATTGCGCGGACTTGGATGTCGACATTTTCCCATGATACATCACGATTACATCGCAAACCGCTGGCGGCGCCCTTATTGTGAATAGCGAGAATTATATAGGCTATGAAATGCTGATGACATTTCTTACTGTATCAATTTGAGAAATGCGTTTATTTAATTCAAATACAAAATGATGAATTTTCTTGTTATCTATATTCTATTGTGTCTTAAATCTTTTAGCTGTTTAACTATTTTGTTTCAAAAACATGTCTTTTATGTTGTATTTTGGCTAGTAGGCCTATAATGGAAATCTGAAATCGTTCCTTTTTTGAAAAATTTCCCAAGTTTTGTTGGGTTTTTGCTTGCAAATTCAGAAACACTCTTTGCATTTGCAGTATTTATAAGACTACAAGCAAGAAAGTCATAACCTTCTTAGCATCATTCTTCCAAAACTATAAGACTATAATAGAGCTATAGGCTTACATTATGATCGATTGGCTACATTTAATTTGCTATCTTCATGATCTTCTGTAGATAAAAATTGCACTTCAATTATTTTAGAATATAGGTTTATACTTTAAACCATACACGACACTCTGTGACATGATTGTTCGATGTCTAAACATAAATGTCTGCCATTCTGTCCTCCCATAGCATATCTGTCTGTCCGCCCATATCTGTCCATATGTCTGTCACATACATATACACCTTCATTTTTTGTTCTGTTGTGTGTATGTCTTTCATGCCTATCTATCTGCACAAGCATACATTTTGTCGGCGTTCGGTATTTTATATACCAGAATTACATATGTAGCCTAAGTTAAAGCAGGACCTGGTTACAGCATAAATGTCACCAAAGAAGGATGACTCATATGCCTGCCTAGCTGTCCTAACGTGAATACACTCAAATCAGGGACAACCTCCTTACGTATAGCTACGTAGTGTACCCTGAATATTCTACATTATACTGAATATATAAAATATAAATGTAGTTTGACTCATACAAATAGACTATCTATTCCCATGCATGCAAACCTGTTGGTTAGGAATTCGTTTAACCCGGCGACAGGTTGATAGTTAAAAACCTGGTTATAGGTTGAAAACCTGGTTAGGCTACAGGTTAAGAACTTGGTTACAGATTAAAAACCTGGTTACGGGTTGATATAGTCTTAAGGATCATTATTCCAAAAACCCGATAACTTTAATATAGTTATAAACCATAATTATTATCCTAACACTAAACTTCACCATATCAAGCCCTAATCCTAAACCCTAATAATCTTAACCTATAACTGAGGCTAATCCTAGGATAACACTATCCCTAACACGAACCCTAAAGCTATACTGCTAACCCTAATCCTAACCTATGCCCTAAATCCTAGCTTTGTGGTTTATTCTTTAAATCGTACACAACACTCTGTCTGAACAAATAATCTTAAACCTTTTTAGACTTTTGGGGCTAATGGCCTGTTCCCCACCCCCACCCCACCCCAAAAATAAAACCATGAAAACCCCCATTGGTTAGAGCCAGTATATAACTCCAGAATCATTGCCAGAACTTAATAATTGTATAGACATTTAATTCAGATGAGTTGAATGGCAAGGAGGCGTTAAATGGCAATAGACAGGCCTACATCATTATACACGTGCTAACATCTGGTATAGCATGTAACATAATCCAAAATGGATCATATTTGTACATCCTTTCAAAATTATCATACTTATATGTACCCCTTTAGCTTAAAGAGTGTGGGGGTGCGTTTGTAGGGGTCGTGTGAGGGATTGGGAGGGGGAGTGTATGAGTTTCAGGGCTAATATAAATGTTGTGTCAAGAAACACACAAGTGTCTACAGCAATGTAGTTTTACCACTTCTCGGGAGCCCAGTTTGAAACCAGTCACAACTTACCATTTCATATATTATTTTGAAATATTTGTGTTTATTTGATGCTATGTTAATTTCACAAATCTTTAAATAATTCCTCTTTTCTTGTTTGTTTTGTTTCTTTATCTCTTATCTGTTAAATCATATTTTTCCAGACTAAAGCCCGGTTTAATCACTTCCCTGTGTTATAAGTATTCATCTTACCGTGTAAATACCTCAACAGATGTGTCAGTAATGGTGTTAGTTAATCCTATATTAAAAACAACGAAATATATCTGGATATTTTAAGGTACATTCTTTTACGAAATAATGCAAAATATAATATACAGCTGGCGTTTTTTAATTTTATATGATTTTATATATTCATTTTGATTTGTAATCAATTAATTAGTTTATTGAGTGTATATATCCATTTATTTATTATATTTAGTTATTTATTTTTATGTTATTTGCTTACGTACGTGAAGATTTCAATCATTCGATCTTCTCCAGCGTGCCTCTGCGGCTCAATCGGTTACTCGGAGCGCCGTGTTATCACACCACTCCACGCCATACATAAATTCTCCCAGTCACATTTCCCCAATATGAAACTTAAAAAAAGTTAAATTTTAATTTTAATTTTACTTCTTTTAAAGTTTGGCAGAGGCGGGGTTCGAACTCACGGCGCACATTATTTCTTATGTTATTTTTTTATGACGATCTTCCCTTCATTTATTCGTTCCTTAACCCCTTCCTTGCTTACGTAATACATTATATAATTGCTTGCTTTCTTACTTGATCGTTATACGGTCGCTCAATGCAAAAACACCCTTGGGTCCGGATAGGACCACTAAATGCTCAAACTAAATGCCTATAATCATAACCATAATGGTCTATATGGAAAGAAAAGAGAAACACTCATTGGAATCTCGTTTTTTTCCTGCCATCCTTGTTTCTTTTAAATACTAAGGACCGTGGAAACCAGCCTTTATATTTAGGCCTTTTGGGCTAACTGGTGCTATCAGCCATGCTTTTAATATTGTATTTTATATGTTTAAAAAAAGCTATGCACAAGTCATAGTGTAACGTTATTTCAGACATATACTGGGTTTTTTTTTTTTTTCTATTTATGGGCTGTGTGTTGCTGCGGTTTTGTTGCAAATGCTTTTTATTGTATTTATATAAGTGGTGATTATGTTTTAATAAATTAGCATTAATGCGTCACCAAAATAGGCCTAATGACATCCAACTTCTTTTTGAAAAGTGCTGCGCCCTTCATACTTCCGTCACTTAAACATGAGAGCACATCCCAAGTTAGAAAGCATAATTCACTTCGTCATGTTCGTGACTCACTCACCATGGGCATGTTTACAGCAAGGGTGTATTTTGGAGTGTTGCTGAAGTTAATGACGCTCATGAATTTAGAAATACAAGTTAAAATCTGAATATAGGCCTGAGATTAGAATAGGTATATCCAGATAAAGTTATCAAAACTAAAAATTTAAAACCAAAAAGAAACTTGATACTTAACCTCGGAATTGCAAGTTGTATATACCCCAACTCCGCCTCCCTTCTGCATACAAAATGATGCGGGTTCTATAATATAGGGACGGAGATGAGCCCCGGAAGCTCGTAAGTTTTTAGACCCTTCGCCTTTGAGAGCTTTCCTGCGCACAAAAAAATGCTTCTTTAAAAACGTTAAACGTGCAGTGGTTTTGGTCAAAACGTTTTAAGCACATTTAGGCTCTATGTAGGGTTATATAAAGGTCACGAATACGTTAAAACCATAGACTCACTGTATTCAGACCTATGTTTAAACGTTTTATATGAAAACATACTACAATGACATTTTAGAAAAGTGTTATCAAATGTTACTGTCAAATAGCCTATGTTTTGGCAAACATTTTTTGCAAAATATTTTGTCCAAAAAACAACAACATTATGTTAGAATGTTTAGCAGCTAGTTTTCAAAAATGTTTTTGAATGTTATTAAAACGTTTTATACCCTTTATATAACCCGACATTTAAAAGTTTTCTGTAAAATGTTTTGTGTTTGCTGCATGGGATTACCCATTTACTTATTGTATTGGCAAAAGGAAGCTTCATAACAAACACCCTTTTAATCTATTTTAGTATAATGTCCAAATTTTATTTATTACCCCACACATATTTGGGACCCTCCTTCCAAAGAAAATTACAGCCCCAAAAATACGCATGTTCATTTGACGTATTCCTGCGCACTTTGAACTTGTTACTCATATCTGTTATCAAGATTATGAAGATCTACATGTATATAGGCGAAGCTCCAAATTCCAAAATATCATTCAGCTTAAAAAATGGCTGCCTCTCGCGATACTTATACTTTTCTAATTGATTGAATAAAATTAATATTCATGATGCATTTCAAAATATTAATCAAACCGATAACAATGAATTAAAAGTTGCTGGCAACAGGTGCACATTGCAATTTGAACAAAATATTAATTTATTTTGTAATTTAAAGCATCAAATTGTAAAAATTACATATGGCAGACATGTTTTGTTTTGCACTATACACTAATACACGTTTCCTGGAGTTGAAGCCTCCATGTAAACATATGATGTCATATAAAAACATAATATCGAATATACCTAAGTTGAAAGTCAGATTGGGAAAATATCTGCACTGGGATATTACAGGATCGACTTAACTTTTGGTAAAAATGAAATTGCTTACTTGGGTACGCCCTGGGGTAAGTATTTTTGTATAATGTTGTACGGTACTCCTCTATTTCACCGGTTGTGCATTCCGCTCCAAACCATAGTCGAATCATTGTCGATGTCGTCACTGTAGAGTTGATGTCAAAGAATGACGATTGGATGTTGCGTTCAATAGCAATTTATAGCCCAGTATTATTTTGCTTTACGGTATAGGGCTTATACATGTTATAGTAAAATCATCAATATTTAAGTGTTTCACTTTCAGTTTACTTGACTTTTTTTCAGATGCGTAATGGGTTGGGTGACGGCAAAGTGTAGACATCCTCTCAGTAGGAATTGTGCCACTTGATGGACGCGTGCGAAATGAGAATATATAGGCCATATTGCTTTTGCTTGCAAGTCACGCTGACTCGAAACTCTTATCTTGAGACCATTCAGAAACGCACAAGTGGCCAAAACATTTTTGAATTACTTTGCCAGACACTATATCATATGAAACAAAACATGTCTACCTCATGAACAAGATGCATAATGCCAATGCCGCAACATTAAACAGTCCAGTCCGACTGCCTGCACAGGAAACATTGCCGGGCCTGGCACCATGTTGCCTGTTAAATATAGTGATACTGCGATACCACTTCGAACATTAGTTCTTCTCGACATTCTTACAAGATGGGCAGAAGAAACTTGCAGCTGTAGAGTCACAATTTATTTGCGACTTCTTATAAACCATGTAGAATGTCGAATATGTTAAAGAGCGGCCCGAAAAACATTATAACATCAATATTGGTGTCATAACGCAGCCGGCAGATGTTGCGTCTTTCTGATGATTTCCGCTACCTTTTGCGCACACCCCATTAGACTACCGACGGTGAAAGACCATAGACGCCGCGTTTATCGCAGCGGATGAAAGAATACATCAGGCTGTTCACAAACTTCCCTTCAGCCACTCTGATGAGGATCTTCAAAATACCACTCCGACATATACTTCATCTACTCTGCTTGTTCGATAACCCAAATTCGTTAACGGAACTTGACAAATTTGAAACGATACTACACGTAGTCCTTCCGCAGTAACTGACTATCTGTTCAGAATTATGGGTAACAGTGTATAAAATTCCGTGATATTAAAGAATGCCCATACTTTTACCAGTGTATATTTGGACAGGATTCGTCAAAATACAGTGATTGTTATACGTCAATTTACAAAATAGTTTTTTTATAATAGTAATTTTATAATCCAAAACGATCTTGACGCCTTGCAAGAATGGGAAAGGAAATGGCTTATGGAGTTTCACCCCGAGAAATGGCAACTTCTTCGCATTACCAAACGCCGCAAGCTAGTGAGTTTCACATATTCTATCCATGACCATCCTCTGGAGAATTACTATAGGTGTTGAATTCACTGACAACTTATCCTGGAACAGACAAGCAGACTGCACCAGCAAGAAAGGCATGAAATCCCTTGGTTTCCTACGGCGCAACTTGATGTTGTCCTCGTGACGTGAAGACCCGTTGCTACAACACATTTGTCAGACCAGTTGTTGAGTACCGTATGCCAGCTGCGTATGGTATCCTACCACCAAGAGAAATATCACCAAGGTCGAGTCTGTGCAACGCATTGCTGTCCAGTATGCCATGAACGACTTTTCCCGTGAAAGTTGCGTTACATCCATGCTGAATAACCTCGGATGGAAATCTCTACAACAACGAAGAGCAATCTCCAAAGCCATCATGATGTATCGAATCGTCAACCATCTCATTGACATTCCTGGCAGCCAGCTGATACCTTCAAAAACCACCATGGCAACTCTCAGAGGTTCCATGTTCCATTCTCCCGCACAGCTTTACTGCAAGGCTCTTTCTTCCCCGACACTATCCGTCTGTGGAATTCATTGTCCCAGGAAGTTGTTGAGTCACCAACCCTAGACGTCTTCAAGTCCAGAGAGTGTGTGGCGTCTCCTTCACCTAACCAGTCCACTTTCAAGTCATTTTTTTAGATGAAAATTCACCTTGTATTATTGTTTTGGATCAGCACCAGTCCTTGTCTGCACTTACTTGAATATACCACAACTAATGTGCGAGTATACTCCAGGGGTCCAGGGGTGGGGGGGGGTTCTTGCACACTATTGTTAGAAGAAGATGATAGTTATAACGCTTACCTTTAAATTACTCTTGTGCGTGTTTTTTACATTAAATGTCGACGCAGTTTATTTTCTATTTTCAAAGCTATATGTACTTGCACAGTCTGTGATATCTGAGGTTTAGCGACAAGGATGATAAATCGGCCGAAGTCTCCTTGTTGATAAAAGCTATCATTTCATTTTTACTTACCAATTGTTCTTTCTTCTTGTTCGTCCATGCAGGTAGACCTGAGGTATGTCTAGAAGACCCAGTACCAAGAAGTCCCGGGCACCGAGACAAGCCTCGACGATGGACAGCCGTTCTCCATCTCGAACATCTTCAGGTAGAGGTCTTCACGAGCGACTCTCAAAATCAACTCCCGTATCACCCGTCCATAGCGCCCAATCATCTCTAAACAGGCGTGCATATCGTAGTACGCGACCATCAAGTGCCACTACAACTCCACCAGGATCCCCAGCCGGATCCGGTTCATCGGGTGGTGGGGTGCTATCTCCTCCGCTGAGTTCATATCGACGCAATAATCGTCGTCCAAATTCTCCTGGAGCACGCTCTAGCACGTCTACAAACAGTTCGGGTAGTACAGACTCAAGAGCTGCCCCACGAGCAGGCGCAATGTTGCAAAAACTAGCCGAGTTTAAAGACGATGATCGGCACGTGGATCTGATTCTGAATTTTCCACAAGGTGAAATTAGGTGTCACCGCATTGTGCTTGCGGCGAGCAGTCAATACTTCTGTGATATGTTAGCTCACACAGGGCCAACCGCGCGACAAGAAATCATCAAAATGAGCGGTGTTGATATGCACGTTGTAGGTGCCTTAGTGGACTATGCTTACACATCAGTGATAACAGTTGGTCGAGATAGGATAAAAACATTATTAGAAGCAGCTACTTTGTTTGGATTCCAATCAATCAGGGATGCTTGTATTGCCGAAATTGATCGTCGGTCACGAAGGAAGACTAGACCACGATCTACAAGCAGACAGCGAGATATAAACGGGATCGAAGGCGGTCCTCTCAACGGAAGTGGAGTACATTCCAATCGTCTACGTGAACGCTCCCATAGCTCGACCCCTCCTCCAAGATTCACGAACACTCCACCACCTATGTCCCCGCCTCTTACCCCACCTGTGACACCACCCGTCTCTCCTCCCAAAGCTGCCATTACCACTGGCACAGCTGATCGAGATTCGTCTTCCGATCTTGACCCACGTGATACGTCGTTTGGATCGACCGGTCGGGTGTCCATCTCAGATGCTGATCATTCGGCCTTAGAAGACAGTGTCCCTGAAGGGTCAGACACAAAGGGACTCTCTCCAAGTGTGGTCGGCATACCATCTCCGGTAAGCACGAATCGGCCACGATTACCCGACGCTGACGGGGCCGCTGGTGGAGATAGTAGTGGATCCGACAGCTTCCGCTCAAGCCCCGGGACAAGCGTTTGTTCCATTGAAATCAAGACCAGATTTGTGTTCCATGACACCAAGCATGCATCTCGTGCTATGAGACAGTGTAACTTTCTTCGTAAAGAAGGCAGATTGATAGACGCTGTGCTCCATACACGGACTAAATGTTTCCCTTGCCATCGCGTCATCATCGAAGCTGCAAGTGAATATCTTGCGGGCCTCTTTGCTGCAGAAGAGGTTGACCAGGAGAAAGTTATGGACATTCACATCAAAAAAATATCGGCAGAAGTGATGCAGAAACTGATGACATTTATGTATTTGGGTAAAGTTCTGGTTGCCGAAAGAGAGGCAGAAAAAGTGATGCGGGCGGCGCAAAGATTTGGGTTGGCTGGTCTCGCAGATGGATGTCGCTCGTTGCTTCCAACAGAACATGGTAATACAAGTAGGGCGAGTAGTACGGCTCACAGCACCGGACTGAGTTCTACCGAGGGGTTGGACAACGTGGCCTCTAGTCCACCTGTATAACTGGGGAATATTACCGGTATCTTAATAGTAGGATAAAATATAATATTTATTGCCAAAATATAATATTGCAGGACTTCGTTTATTCGCGACGCACGCTTCTAGAGCTATATAACATGTTGCACGTACAGGCTAGCAGTTTTAGACTCATTGAGTAGTTGGTATATAGAAGACGTGACTAGACGGAGTATTATGGTAATTATTTGACTATTTTAAAATGTGATGACTGCGAAATATACGTGTAACTTCTTCGACGATATAAATATATACATTATACAAAGATATATACAAAGATAATACATATATGTATTGTACAGAATTATATTTGTGAAAACGATGACTGTGAACTGAGTATTTTGCAAACCGTATAGTCAAACTAATACAAAGGGATTCGGACGTGAACGGTTTGAAGTTATATGTTATTTGTCAGTATATATGGTGATCACAACTGGTTTACGCTATCTGTGTTTGGAACCACGATCAAAATGATCACAACACAAAGTCAATGGGTTGCTGTGTGCAAAAGCGTGAACCAGTAACTAAACTCACTGCGACGGCGAATTTGGCTAGTCCAGTTGAAATCCATACCCCCCGATTGAAAACATGACCTTAATCTCACACAGGGGGTGTGAATTATTTTCAAATGGAATCGCCCATTCAGGTTAACCCATTTGAAATTCACACTCTGTGTGGGAGATTAAAGCCATGTCTTAAGGGACGGTGTATGTGGTCACTCTTCGGGATGAGTTCCAATAATGTTATAATCTACTGTCGTGGGTTGACTTATATATTGAGACTTGTGCTGACTATAGTTTGTATAAAGCTTGTAAGTTCAAACGTAGATTATAAGTAAGTTGTGGGAGCATGTGATTTCAAGAATATACTCCAATTCACCATACTTAGCAAACTTGTTACCAGTTGACTCCTTCATTTTTCTTGGAATTGTACAAATAGAACTACGTTCATCAGTTGAAACTAATATAACTAATTAAACATTTTGCTAGGCAAATCCAATAAAAAGTAACTCACAACTTTAGCTTTCGCCATCTGGGCTGATGGCTTGATCACAAGTGTCTTGGTCCACTGCTTTTCCCGCGAAACGGCTTGTTGACATTTCCCGGAAGTGATGTTGTTTTTGTTTTGAGCAGTGGATCGTATACGTGATCGAGAGAGACGATACCTTCGTCGCGGTTGATTGCTTTGGCCCCCTTTTTGCGGATTTGGATGGCTTCCCTTATTCTTCTGGTGAATGCGTTTGAGTCCCTGTCAAGTACTGTTGCCCCTTCCCATTCAATGACGTGATTTCCTGAGCGATGTGGTCAGTAATGGCTGATTTGTGTTGCTCAGAAGCCGGCTCAGAAGTTGATTCTTTTCGGTTTGCTCTTGTGAATTTTCTTTCGGGTATTGTTTCAGAGTCTTTCGTGTGTTCTTTGAGTCTTGTCCCAAACTGTCTTCCTGTCTCCCCTACGTAGGACTTGTCACACCCTTTACACGGGATATTGTAGACAACGTCACTTGTCTGCTCTATGTCCTTCTTGTCCTTAGGGTGGACTAGAAGGCTTTTAAGCGTGTTGGTAGGCCGCATCGCCGTGGAGATGTTGTGTTTTTTTAATATTCTTTGCAGCCTCTCTGCCACGCCTTCCACGTGGGGTATGACCACCATTCCTTTTGATGGTGTGTCGTCCTTCTTTTTCTCTCTCACTTTCGGTTGCTTGTCCTTCACTTGCTGTTTAACTCTATCCAAAGACCATTTTGGATAGCCACACTCTGCTAGCGCTGTTCTGATCTTTATTTCCTCCTCTTTCTTGTCTTCTTCCTCTGTCACGATGTTATCCATCCTATCCATAAGTGTCCGTATTACCCCAAGTTTTTGGTGAAGGGGGTGCTGCGACTGAAAATTCAGATACTGGTCCGTATGCGTTTTCTTTCGATAAACCAGCAGCTTCAAGGACCCGTCTTCTTTGCGGACGATTAATGTGTCCAGAAAAGGGATACCCGGATTTTACCCTGATCCTCCTCTTCAAAGGTGAATTTAATATTCCCAGTCGGGTCGACGGAATTTAAATGGTCAGTGAGTTTTTGAGTGCTATCCTTCTGTATGATCTCCAACACATCATCCACATATCTTCTCCAGATCTTTGGTTTACAATCAAGGGGCGCTGTGGCAACTGCTTCTTTCTCTAACCACTCCATGAATAAATTGGCGACGATAGCACTGACTGGGCTGCCCATGGCAGCTCCGAAAATCTGGCGGTAGTTCTGTCCCCGAAAACTGAAATATGTTGTGGTGAGAACGAAGCTGAGAAGTTGGATGATGTCTTCAGCATTCAATTTGGTTCTGTCCTTGAGAGTGTTGTCACTTTCAAGCCTGGCTTTAATGACGTCCAGTGATTTGTCAATTGGGGTGTTCGTGAAGAGCGATACGACGTCATGGGAGTTCAAAATATCACCATCGTCTATCATCACGGCTGTCATCTCTTCTGCTAAGGCTTTGGAATTTACCATATGATGTTCAGAGGTACCGACTAAAGGTGCAAGTATTTCTGCGAGGGCTTTTGATGTCTGATACGCAATAGAGCCGGTGTAGTCAACTATTGGTCTGATAGGATTACCAGGTTTATGTATCTTGGTAGTGCAATACATCCTGGGGGTATTCTCTGCTGCATGTTGGGTAAAGCAACCTGTATTGCCCCTCATTGGTCTTGTCCTCAGTCCTAAGCCTCTTCAGAATCTCGACAAGCTTTCTTTTGTAAGAGGGGTAGCCTTAGGATGTTAGGTGTGATGGTATGAAAATATTAACCTTATTGGAGTAAGTCAGGAGGAGGGGGGGGGGGCTGTGGATCACGAAGTGCACATTTAGGGTGTTTAATATCATTAGAACCCGACTGCTACAACTTTTACCCGTTGTTATACGTGCTCATAACACAAAAAAGAACAGAAATTAATTGTTGATATACATGCATGCTATGTATAAACATTGTAGACACGAGGTGTCTACTATTTTGAATGTTAGGTTGGTCCACTATAAGATGACAATTTTGATGTTCATAATGCGGCGAACGATTGGTTTTTGACCAATGAGGTAACGTGTGTTTCCCAACGCAACAAAAACGCTCTACCGCATTGGTTAAAAACTATTCGTTCGTCGCTCAGCGACTGAAATACAACTAGTGATATATTAACTTTCTGTGAGACTGAGGATATTATCGTACACGCATGAGTATGCATCCATGTTGTTATCTACTGATGATTTTGACTTGTAGTGTGATTTATGAAACAACAAATTCCGCTTACTACCCGGCAAACACGAAACGTTTTTAAAACATTTTAAACAGGTTATATTTTGGGTTTTTCGTTTTTCGTTTTGGTAAAAACGTTTTAATAACAATAAATGTCGGGTTATAGGCTATAAAGGACATGAAAACTTTTAAAAAGCTTTTGTATGAAAACACACTACAAAAATATTTTCAAAATGTTATAGCAAAACATTTTGGAAACATTTTTGGCCAAATATTTTGACAACGCTTAAATAGCATGATGTTAGAATATTTTGCAGTGCGTTATCAAAAATGTTTTTGAATGTTATGAAAACGTTCTATACCCGTTCTATAACCCGACATTTAAACGTTTTCTGGCAACCTTTTCCGAATAATGTCGAAAACGATTTGGTTTAAAGGTCCATTCAGTGATTTGCTCATCAGGAAAATCGTAAGAATCAACTAAATTCATCAAAACTGTCACTGTCAGAGATGTGTTTATATTTGAAAAACATTTTTGTGTTTGCTGGGAATCGTCAAGTAAAACGGTAATGGAATGTTATTTTATCTTCAAGATTATACATCATGTAATATAAGACCATTCCTCACGCACTTTCTGATTTCAGCTTATACATATTTGGCATTGTGACTATTTCATTCTCAATATTTGGCTTTATGACTATTTGATTCGAAATATTTGGCTTTATGACTATTTCATTATATAAATATTTAGCATTATAACAATTTCATTGTAAATTTGTTACTAATATTATGAAAAATTTGATTATATAAATATTTGGCATTGTGACGATTTGATTATAAATATGTGGCATAATAATTATGACGATTTCATTGTTTTATCTGCGCTGCTTTGAAGTAAATATATATTAACTGTATATTCATATAGACGTAATAATATTGTAAGTTAAGAAAATGTACTGGTAATATTATATTACACATTTAACAGACAACTAAGTATATTGGTCATTATTTTCTTGTGTGCAACATATTGACAAGTTATTCGATTGCATAATTGGACAAAAGATTAATTAAATTGGCAGCTGGTATACAGTTGCGTCGCAATATATTGTTGTCACTTGTCACCGTATATTTTTTAATATACTTTTTTGTTTGTTTGTTTGTATAGTTTTTCACTGTTCAGCAAAGGCTTCATGATGCACATATTATAGCTACAACTAGTACCCAGAAAGCTTCAATCAGCAAGTGACATTTCAGTTCCGTTAGGGACTGTGCAATAATTATGAGCCCCCCCGGTAAAATTTTCAAATGGCATGCCAAAAATTGCTCCCCCTTTAGGCCTACCAAATATTGCTTGTCCCCCTTCTCGGCATGCCAAAAATTCTTTAGAGCATGTTATTAAAAAGGAGTCCCGTAAATATGTGCCAAGAATTGCTTGCCCCTCTCGGCCTGCCAAAAATTGCTTGCCCCCTCTCGGCCTGCCAAATATCTTTGCCCCCTCCCCCGGGCTCATAATTATTGCACAGCCCGTTAGTGTATGTCTATTGGCCCCAATTTGTAACCAAGTTTTCAAAATTTCAATGTATTGTTTATTCTAATTTGTTTTCATTTATATAAATGCATATAATTAATCATCTGTTGTAGACATATAATTTATTATACAGCTCTAATATAACCACGGATATTAACACTCCTTTGCAGCTCTTTGCCGACTGATGGGAATAGGGCTCTACACTCTCAAATCTACATCATCAAGTTTATCTCTCAAAATGAACCATGTGAGTGCACCATCCTTTGAAGAATGTACACAGACTACATGTACATATGTAGCTTCCAGACAGTTACGATAAGAGTAGGGTTCTCACATGAATGATCCATTCTGGTCCCGGAATTTGTTCAATCAATCAAAATCCACATTAGGTTTTCACAATAGTGAGTGCATTTGCACTGCAATAGACAAAAGAGAGAGGATCTGGTGTTCATAGTCAAGGTTAGATATTGATGACCCACTACTGATGCAATTTTTGTGCTTCAAGTAATATAGGAGGGTATGTAGTTTTAGGTCTAGCTCAAAATAAAACATTAAATATTCCAAAAACATTTTTGAAAACTAGATGCAATACATCTTACACAATGTTATTAAAGAGTTGACAAAAATTTGTATACAAAAATCTTTGCTAAAACATTTTATAATTACAGTTTGGCAACTTTTTAAAATGTGTTTTCATATAAAACGTTTTGAAAAACATTTTTATGACCTTTATATAATTTTAACGTTATCAAAATGCTTGAATAAAACCATAATAACACGTTTATAACGTTTAAAAAACACACACAAATGTCCTTCAAAAAAGGACATTTTTGTGTTTACTGGGCAGTGTTCATGACCTATTGAAGATTCTATCATAATAGTTTTCTTCTAATCACTACAAGGTTTTATGGACCATGGCGATACAGATTTCTAGCCTGTTTAAAACGATCATCAATCATACAAAAAAGCAGGTTTATATTTCATTTGAGTAAATGCACATGCCTATTTATAAGCGATTATAGTGAGGCATTTCAAGTTGACAATTTTGTTATTCGTTTACTAAATTTATTTCTAAGAAACAACATAAAAATCTTTGTTCAATAATGTGTGCAATATTACAGTATCAAATACAAAAATAAACAAAACTAGAGTCAACAGATTCTGAGTACAAGCCGCCGCAGTTGACCTTTGACCCCTAAACTTTGACCTTTGGAGTCATAAATATTATTATATTTTTAACATGTTTAGAATGTCGTAAGAATAATTCCTGTTGAATTTGAGCTCGATTGGACCAATTTCGAAATGTGACCTTTGACCCCTATAACTTGACCCTTGGGTCACGGATGGGGTCAACTGCTCTTGCATTGTGCTTAGGAAGTCATAAGAAAGATTCCTGGTGAATTTCAGCTTAATCGTGACGAAAACATGGATTTTGATTTTTTAAAAATTTTTATTGACCTTTTGACCCCTTAATGACCTTTGACTTCAATGGAAAAAAAACCTTACGTACACCGACAAAATGTATTGTTCCAATTTTAATAAAAAAATTTCACTATGTTTAGTTGTTGAGATAAAAATTCTTAAAGTTATTTAGCTAAAAACAGAAAGTGACCCCTTAATGACCTTTGACCCCCAAAATAAAAATACCATGCATACATCAGGTAGCACTGATTCATGTATGATGGTTATATTACTCTGGTCTGTTTACATTTTGAGATAAAATTTTTTTGAACATTTTTGGTTTTTGACCGGAAGTAACCCCTTAATGACCTTTGACCCCAAACCTGTAGGCATCCTAAAGACCCTGGCTAGTAGCAATGCATGTGTGCTAATGGCTACTCTCTGCTATATATTTTGTAAAGACAGTGATTTTTTGAATATTTTTAGCTTTCAGACCGGAAATGACCCCCTTAATGACCTTTGACCTCAATTCTTTTTAGGAAGTTTTAAGCACTGCCACATGTTGATTCATATGCTTGAGTCACATGATCATTGCATGAAATTTGTGGAAGGAGTAGCATTTTTTGTGAAATCAACATTTTTGACCATAAGGTCAAGGTCAAAGGTCACAGCCAGGTCAAAGTCAAATGGAAGGTTTTGCCTAACCCAGTGGTCATTTGGGTCACATATGGTTGAAATCTGTCAATGCCTGGCGGAGCTAGAGCATTTTGATTGGTTGCCAGAAGAAAGAAAGAAGAAGAAAGAAGAATTGGAAGAAGACAGAACAAGCCGACGTTCGTCGTCGGCTTGTAAAAATATTATTTACATGATGTTGAACGTCCTACTCAGTAGAGATTATATGTTTATCAAGGCATCAATTTACAAAAAAAGGTTTTTGGCTGTCCTGTATTTAGAACCCTCATGAAAAAATGGTTAAAATTGGAAGAACCCTAATTGGTTAGTCTGGCATTATTGTTCTTTCTTGCTTCTTTGTAGAACCATAAAGGTTCTACATACTGGACAGCTCAAGAACCTTTGTAGGGTCTAATTAGAACTTTTTTCCAAGAGTGTCTCCTGATTCACAGATATATCTAATACAAGAAAAGAAACTCTGATGAAGAGTGGTGCATTTAAGATTACATACAACAAGAACTAGCAACCCAGCATTTTGGGTGTGTATATACTATAATTTTCAACTACCGGTACTATTAAAGGGCAATCAATAAGTCTGTATAACAAGATACATTTGAGTTTTCACCTTCATCGGTAACAGATTCCATAATGACCTTCTGGTAGTACCTTAACTGCACAGTAATGTTGTGAAGGAAAAAGCTTTCAAATGAAACCAATTCATTACTCCGGAAACAAAGTAACATACCTTGTTCTACAAACTTATTGACCACCCGTTGCATGTGACATGATCCGACCTAATCAGACTACAGTCAGCAATTAAGGATGTCATCATGAGTAAGTACTGGGCTAGCAACTTTGGTCAGAATGGACCAGATCAAGTCACATGTACTAATGCATTTGTTGACAAGGTTATTGAATACTTCATCATCACAGAGCTTCATTTTGATTCTTCATGGATACCTGCCAACATTGGGAAGACAATAACCTGGATACCTGAGGTAAGCCTCATCAAATTCATCCGAAGATAAATTTTAAGAGCAACTTCCCTGTACTGAGTGGCTGCTTTGCTACATAGTACAACCATGGGCCATGACAGTTAGCCAGGCAGCTTCCCCCTTAGCTACACCACTGTGCCATGGCTGCAACCCCATCGGCTCTAAGAGAATTATACAAGAATCTGGCCCCAGGCTCAGACTAGTTTAGAGATACATTGTATCCAGAGAAGATGTAAAGAAAGGAGGGAGAATGGAATTATATTCTTGAGATAATCCCGTAGGTAATCCTGTCGCAACTATTCATAGTCCTTTATTCTCAAGTAGTTATGTATCTACTTGAAAGTAGCCTTTGATGTGATGTGTGTTGCCGACTACGGTTGATTAATTTTCACTCCAGAATTGAAACCATATCCAATGTTTCTATAGAGAATCCCTTGAAAGTATGACATGTGTGTGTTAAGTACCTGATGTTGCTCTGAAGGGATACCACACGTGGATACTATAAGAAAGAAATGTAGTTTTGTAAAGATTCCAAAAAAATCCGCCCATTTTGGAACATATATTAATTATTTAGGAGAGTGTTTTAGGATTTTGTTAGAAAAGGGATGATTTTTGATCATGTTTATTTTATTGTTTTATGTATTTTCCTGTAATTTCCTGCAAACCTAATAAAGATATTTTGATAATTAAAAATAGTCTGTATCATAAATCGTAGAGGTTAAAAGAGTCAACAAGCGTGCACAATTATTATTTGCCATGGAACTTCGGTCATATTTTATTTGAAATAAACTGGATGTTAGGATCTGCATGTATGGTATCCATAGTATTGATGATATACAGACACTGACCTTTCTCTAAAACTAGTAAGCAGCAACTTGTGTATCACACCCGTCATGGGTTCGAACCCTTTTGTTGTATTTTATTGTTAAACCTTAATAGCGTGATTGCTTTTGAATGAGCGGCAACACACATATTTTGTTTGAGGATAGCTGGATCCTTTTCTTAACATCTTCTCTGATTGTATCATACCAGTGGTAATTAACTGACAAGGCTTCTATAAATTCTTAAAATGAGCATTTCCAGATCAGAACCCACAGAAACATGAATGAAGATGAGTGATACATAAGTGAAATATTCCAATTCAGAATTCACACATATTTAAGTTTTTAATGGAAATAATTATGCAGGTTTTGCTATGATTTAAACAAAAACATGACCGGCTGACACTCTACCTCAGTCAGGTGTTTAACAAACAAGAATTTTGTTCTTGGCCTTAGCCTCAACAAGTGAACTGCCCCTCATTTTGCGAGTGACAAAATAATTTGACACTTCTTAAAACTCTCCTATTGTACTTCACAAAAGCTTTCGAAAATGATGCAAGTCTTATAAATAAATACAAACAGTATATAAAACATCTTTCAGTTTAATACAAAATTCTACAGTGATTTACAAATGTACAAAACACTTTTTCTACAGTATGACTTCTAAATTTACAAAACACTTTTTGCTTTTTTATGCAAAAATTCTAGAGTGTGACTTACAAATTTACAAAACACTTGATTGTTTTATACAAAATGTTACAGTGTGACTTATAAATTTACAAAACTCCTTAGATTTTTTATACAAAATACTACAATGTGAAATTTCCCATGGTCCTGTCATGGATTATTTTCATTCAAACTGATCATGATAGTATGTATAAGGAAACAATTATGATACTCCCATTTTTTTTGGGGGGTACTTTTTGGACGGGGTGCGAGGCTCCAGACTTGACCATGGACAGATACCCATGTCTCAAGGATTTTCTCAAAAATATTGACCCATGTCTAAGGATTTTTTTTCTGGAGGCTAAAATATCACAAAAATCTGAAAAACCTGATTTAAAAAAAAAATAATGTTCAGCTAAATTTAATCAATTTGTCCCCAAAATGGCCTATTTTAGCAAATAAAAAAATGTCTAAGGGTTTATGTCAAAAACGGACCTGTCTAAGAAATTTCCAGCAAAAAATAGGGACCCATGTCGGAGGATTTTTTGTTTTTGCAAGAGAGCGATCAACTGGAAAAACCGCACCTTACACACCTAAATCAGACTCCATTGGGGGGAACTGAACAACCTACCCCCCTACTTTCAATGTGCTGCACACGCCATTGTTCTTTCATGCTTCTTTCCAGTATCTATGTTCAATATGTGAAGCTAGGCTTAAATTTCAAATGAATTTTTAATATAGTATTATGAGTTTTTTGTTCTGCCAAAAATCATACCTCAAAAATAGGAACAGAAAATGTAAGGCTGTGACATTGTGACAAGTCGGTTAGTCTTTTGTAATCTCAGTCCAAAATAAACTGGTCTTAGAAATAAATATAGCAATTTTCAATTGCCCCATTTACAAACAGACACAAAAATCATCACTATCATTTACAAATCATGAATGATGCATGACCGCTAGTTGTAATTAAATCTCAAAAATAAAACATTAAGTACGTTAAATAAACAGCAAAAAAAAAACGAGTATATTTTTTTCAATACTAGGAAATACAATGTCATAAAATAATACATGATAATGTGAGAACATCCTTTGTTATATTTATTTGTTTTGGCTGAGATCAGAGGTAATAGGGTGCTGAATCAGAAGAAATTCCAAGCGCATAAATGCTTAATAAAAGGGATTGCCATCATGATCATAGCAAAACTTTGTGTCCTTGTCCTTTTTTGGTTTTCAGAGGGCAGAGAAGATATCTATCACTTCCCACAATGCATTTCTTCCATTTCAATTTTCTGTACAGATTTACTATCTACTTCAACCTGGGTCGATAGTAACGAAATGTACCTCAATGAACAGAGCACATCCAGATCTTCCAAAATATGTTTATTTTTTTTTTACTATCGACCCATGTTTAGCCAGTCTATTCTCAACATGAAAACAAAGGGAACCTGTACAAAGTAATAGGAGTGTCATTTGATGTAATGAGGTAATGTTGCAAAGGATTCTGGGAAGGGTAAGATACCTTCTTTAGTATACGGGTAATGGCCTTGATATGTACAATCAAATCAAATCATATGATGTTTGACCAACCGTAGCAATCCACATACAATACTATTAAATCTTTTATTTTGGATCTGCTTCTTTTTAGTATTTCAATGTATATTTCTGATTGAATCACCCCATTCAGGTAGCCCCCATTTGAAATTCACACTCCCTGTATGGAAGATTAAGGTCATGTCTTCCATAGGGGGTGTATGGATTTCAACTGGAGTAGCCCAGAATAACATGATTTATATCTAGGTACCACTGAAAATGTACTATTGTATAACAGGTTATTTTAATTCGTGGGTTAATTTTTTTGTGATTTTACCTGTTTTGAACAGTTGTGTAGCTTCTTTTAGTCAGTTTGAAAGAGCTACATATTGAAGCCAATGAGTTATAACATTTTTGCAGGGTTTTAAATTTGTTTGTGAAAATTAAATTTAAATTCCCCATTATACAGTACTCCTACTTCAGAATAATACAAAACTAGCTTTTTTTAAAATAAAAAACTACATTATTACCTTATTTTACCAGGCGAAACATAGCTCAATCCTAATCCTATAGTTTGGCCTAGTTACAATTCCATATTCAATCAATTTTTGAACAAAAAGACCATACAAGTTACTCACCCTTATATGGTGAAATTTGTCTTATCCAAGTTGTGGGTGCTTACAACAATCAATGACAGGGATGTGCTGCCACATTGACCCCCTGTTATTCAACTCCCTCCCACCCAATTTATCCCTTTTTTTGTTTTACTGCCAGCCAGAGCCCCCTTTTTTCATGACTTAATTGATGAACTCTCATTGAAGGATCCAGTTCTTTTCACGAAAATTCACAAAACTTCGTAATTTTTCTTCAGATTTTACAAAATTTGTCCCAGTGTCACAGAGAAACCCCTCTTTTTGAGTTTTCTCACCCAATTACACCCTTTTTTGGTGTCAAATCTGTCACCAAATAACCCCTAGTTTCGAACTAGTGTTCGCACATCCTCCTCACATCCAAAGTCAAGTACCCGCCCCCCTCACCAAGAGGTGAACCCTCCCCAATCAAATATCACATACAACTCATTTCTGTATTATAAATACCATTGCACAGACTCGGTAAACACCACTCATCCACTAGCACGTCTATTTCTTCTTTTTCTGAAACAAAAATACAAGAAATCAAATTATCAATATAAAGCATTTTAAATTCGAGGTGGCCACAATTTTGCAGGGTATATCCTAAAAAAATTCATGTGCTGATTAAAGTATAATTTATGCACAGAGTTAATTGACTTCTCTTGAATTAGCAAACAAGAATCAGATCGTGTGGCACTGTGCCTTTTAACAATATTTAGGTGAAAACTTTTCAAAATTGGGGATGGGACTATAGTCAATTTTTTTTCGGTTTTGGAGTGTCCCTTAATGCTAGGATCATTCATAGTTGATTTTAAAAAATAGAAGAAGTTTTTTGTGTTTTTAATATATGCAAAGTTATTGTTTGTATTCACGTCATACTCTATTAATGATTTCAAAATGTAAACAATTTCAATTTTTAAATCATTAATAGAGTATGACATGAACACAAACTATAACTTTAACACATTTTTTATTTTTATTTTAAAGTCAACCATGAATGATCCTAGCATTTAGTTCTAGGTCCAGGGACACTCCAAAACTGATTTATGGGCATCCGACGGATGAGTTTTGGGCGTTCGTATGCCCGGATTGCCACATAAATTGAACACTTCTGTATGTCATCCTCTGTAACTCACTTGTTATCCTGAATAAATAAAATTCACCATTAAATAATCAATATTCTGCCCTCTGGCTCTCCATCTTATCTGTGGTTCTCTAATTCAAGAGAATTTATGCGTAACAGTCTAACAGAAGACTAATAACTATTCCGCATTCTATCAAACTCTCATGAAGTCTAATCTTATTTGGAAAGTTTTAATGCAAAAATTGATAAGCACGATAGTGTCTTAAAAAGCTATTCACTGTAGAAGTGACGAAAGGCTTCCATAGCATTAGATGAATACAATTGTTGACTATTTCGCCCTGCACTACAACGTTCACGCGGTACCTATGCATTGAACCATATCATGCCAATCACTCACACCTGTAAGATTAGTATCTTTGAAAAGAGTGGTATTTTATTCAATCTATGATTGCAAACATACACAGGTGATGAGTGCAACCTGCATGTGGCTGTGCATGTGTGCATCTATGGCTATGGTAGTTAATCCGATTATGACGTAACTTCTACAGCGAAATGAAACCATATAAATTGTCACCTTTAAAATTCACCTTGTGCTTCAAAGGCTAAATAATGTCCATCCTTATTCTAAAACATTCGGGCCCATAGATGGGCTAGTTACAACAGGCTAATGCTCCCCAAAGTGGAGAGTCTGGGTGCCATCTCATATTTTTACATTTGGGCAGTCTAATTTGAACCCAATGATGCGCTGGACAAATATGTTGTTATTATTTTTCTTTTATTTATACTTTTTTGTTTATTTATTTTGTTTGCTGGTGATAGATTACAGTGGCGTAGTCAAGAACCTGGGGGCACAACTTGTAAATGTAGCGACGGAAATATTTGTTTGCCGACGGAAGTTGTTAATTGTTAACCCAAATTTTTTTTGGCCCAGTGCGCTCAAGAATCTAAAAATTACGGGGCTGTACAGCAAAAATTTCCGCAAAATTTTTTAACACGCTTTTACATTTATATATCAATATCATTCAATTTAGCAATGTTAACAGGTAAAGAGAGAAGGGTCACATCTAAGATTTGAAGGTTTGGACTACATGTACTTTTTATTTCATCACCCTCCACACAAAAAATTGGCTATTGTAGACCCAATTTTTTTTTCACCAACGCCCTTCGTTTACCGACGGCCTTACATGAACCGATGACCCATGATGAGCGGGGGTGGGGGGGGGGGGGCTATGCCACTGATAGATCATAATCTTACCTTTTTCTTTCCTTTCTTCTTTTTCTTCTTCTTGAGTCCAGCTCCAAGCTTTACAATACTAGCAAACGTATCACTATTCATCTGGTGTGTCACTGCCATCTTGATACCAGGTAGATCAGCTTCACCACGTGCCTTCAACCCATCCATGATCTCTCTGCCTCCTAGATCACCAATGGCATTGTCATCTAAGTCTATCTCTTGTAAGCACATTGAATGCTCTATTAATCTGAAACAGATAGGGTGAAATGGGCTTTACAAGTTAAAATCCATATATCCCTTATGGAAGACATGATGTTAATTTTCAACACAGGGAGTGTAAATTTCAAATGGGGTTACTTAAATGGATGATTCCATTTGAAATGTGTGGCAGATTGCTCCCAATTCCAGAAAAATACAGCCCTAATGTTTTGGGATTAAAAAATATTATCCTGTTTTGTCAAATGATACATAGATTAATCCTAATAATTCAGTTAGTTCTTACTGGCAATAAAAGTCAAATTACTCACGATTTGGCCCTTATTTCCAAAACTTTGTCAAAATTAAAATTTGACTTTTATTGCCAGAACCAACTAAAGTATTAGGATTCAGCTATGCTTCTTTTGGATGAGTTCATTTTTCTTGTGGGTGGATGCATTTGTATTTGCTTGCATTTTTCAACATTTTTTGTAACAAGTTTGTTATAAACATAGCAAAAATCACAGGATTTTTTTTTCTCGTGTATGAAATAGGTTAATATAGGGTCCACAACTTATAAGTTCCCCTCTAAATACTTTTTAAAATAAATCAAAAAATATTTGACAAAATGCAAACTTGTAAAAAGGTATTTGTTTTACACATATGGACCAAATCACACGTCATTGCGTTCAGTCACAATGGTTCATTATGTAAAAAAGAGACCATTTTAAACAGTGTTAAAAGTTGCATCTGAGTCCATAGGAGTCAACTCTCAAACAATACAGTAGGCCAGGTCTATTCATGTGTTTGTTAAAGAAAACCTGACTGCTAAGGACTCATGTGCAACTTTTAAAACAGCCTCATTTCTAACACAATTAACCACTGTGACTGAACGCAATGATGTGTGACGCAATAAATTGGTCCACATGTGTAAAACAAATAGGGCTATACATACCTTTTTACATTTTTACATTTTGTAAAATATTTTTCGACTTATTTGAAAAAGTATGAGGGGGGACTTATAAGTTGTGGATCCTATATATGTGTTATAACTTGTTGCTCACAAAATTGTACAAAATAATGCACTTGTACTTTGCTCCCCCCCCCCCTTGAACATGTCTAATTTCACACCCAAAAAGTGATACACATTTATTAACCTATAAATATTAAAGTACAGCACATTATGTGGTTAGAAGAAGGCTGAACCGTTTGTCTTCCTGCTACATAGTTCTATATACCCTACAATAGATGTTGACTACAGTTTAATTTAATATATTAACAAAATGCAAATTTATGTATCACAACTTGATGTATAACTTACGTTCTGAACAGTCTCATGGCTATAACTGGTGCATAAGTAGAGCCTCTGCCATGTGCATCTATGCCATTATCAGCCACATGTAACTTATAGATCAGAGGGCCAACGGGTGGTGGCCCTGGGGGATCTTTTGTCTTTCCCTTCTTTTTCTTTCCTACAAATAAGAGGACAAGAAATTAGTAACAAAAATGATTTGATTATGAACAACTGAAAGGCAAAGTGATAAGTTAATCAAATTTACTTAATTGTGCTTCAAGTTATGCAGGAACCTCTTAATTAATGACATTATACCAATGAGCCAATTTTTTTTGCAAAAGTATTGAAAAAGTAAAAAAAAACTCAATTTGCGAAAGTGTGGCGAGTGAAAAAAATCAAAACATTTCAAAAAGGTTTTTGGTTTGTGCTCAAAGAAGGTCAACATTTTCGGAAGGTTCACTTTTCACAAAATTGCCCCCCGCTGGAAAAACGTTCACTTTTTCAAAATCCACCCCAAAAAATTCCTGCGCACCGGACTGCAATGAGCTATGGTGCATTTGCCAAAGACCAGTCAATGCATATCAATGCACATTTCATTGAGAGTACATGTAGCTCTAAAACGAAAGTGTTCACCCAAAGCACTATTGTTCAATGTTCATATTCAGGTGTTTAGAGATGCTGCATAGATGCACTGGTTGTACTCTGCCAACTGTCTGAACTACAGACACGGAGTCCCAGAATAATTAGTACCCATCCTATGTGACCGTTGCCATGGTATTTATCAAGATTCACATGACCATCAACATGGTTAAGTTTACTGTATGTTTTTTTGATGTGCACAACACAAGAATCCTTCTTTTCTTTAAACACAACATTGCAAAATTAGACAATAAACTTTGTATTGATACTGATGTCTTTGAAAAGGTTGTGGTATGTACCGGAGCTAATTATTGATTATTCCGAGATACCCTGTACTGTAGTTACAAACATTGTAGATTACTATTTTAATTTTACAACCTGCTTTTTTTTCAAATACTTTATGAAGTGCAAAAAACATTATGTACTTATAATGATGTATATTTATATATAGCGGTAAACGTAAATAGGAAGCAATTTTAAACTTCTACACTACTCAATTTCACTCACCGGAGCGCTTTCACCGGGTCAACCGGCGTCTTCAGCGGATGTTATTGCTCTGAGGTGTTCCAACAGCATCACTAGCAACAACAAATCTTCAGAGCAATAACATCCGCTGAAGACGCCGGTTGACCCAGTGAAAGCGCTCCGGTGAGTGAAATTTGCGTAGCGTAGAAGTTTAAAATTGCTTCCCATTATGTACTTGTTTAAAATATATTGTATAACAAAAAAAAACAATTTGACATTCATTACTAAATTTGCTCATGAACACATTCCTATCAAAGTATAAGTAATATGTGATTGAGCACCAAATGGGCCAATTAAGTCCAATTAGTTTCTGTATTCAATCTAATATGAAACATATTCTTTTGAGACCATAACCTTGACTGTCTGCATTCATTCATTCAAGTTTGTTGAACTTTTCAGAAGGTAGTACACCTGAAGACAAAATGTATGTTACCAGAGCATAAAATGAATTATACTCATCAACAATGTTATAAATCATTTTAATAGCACTGTCAAGCTAAGTGAATCATACACATTCCCCAACAATACTACCGTATTGCATTAAAGGTGGCTAGTCCAATTTGTAACACAGTGCTTCATACTGAAGCCCATTACCCACATATTCTTATTCCAAGTTATATTGCTCCGGCGGCTTGCATTCTAGAAGCAAAAATGTGTATCATAGAGTCCCATGGAACAGTACGGGTGGTAAAAACCAAACGGCATAGCATAGTTTCGACTTAAAATCTTGATAGAGTTATCAAAAATATATGGGCTTTCACCTGATACCAAAATCTGCATTTTGATGGGGTAAAGTTTGTGGGGGATGATGCTGTGAATTGGGTCATGCACCTTTAATGTAAGCCAATTCAATGCATCACATACTTTACAGTATGTGATTCAATGCATCACATACTGTAAAGTAGGATATTTTCACAGCATTAAAATTTCATGTTTTGGAGAAAACCAAAGAAAAAATATGTGTGTGCAACTGTGCATGAATATTTTGTGAATCAACTGTATTCAGTTTTAATTAGAGAATAAAGGTACAATATGCATTGTTTTTAGGCTCTGCCATGCACCTATCTTCTCATATAACACAGGTGACATCATTATTTCAAACAGAATAATGAGGCAAAACGAGTTGTTTTACGCCAAAAATAATGGTGTCGTCCATGTGAATTGAGAGTCGATAAAGGCACACACCAGCAGCTAAAAAGAATACCTTTATTCTCATTCTTAGACAATTCAATTCAAATAAAAATATTAATCACATGTATACTGAATTTTAATCAAAATATATCCTACAGTTTTGTAAGGAATTACCTAGGGCTTAGAATCGATCAGTCCTGTCCTGTTGTTGCTATGCACCTCTGATTGGTTCAAATAGCATGGACTGAACATTATATTGTGTCTTATATACCTCATATATAGATTCCTGTCACCTGATTGGTTGAAAGTGCAGTCATTGAATTAGCTATGCCCTCAAAATGAACTTTCTCAATTTAAGAATTTGGCATTAATTTGTTATGATATTGAAGTGTAGTTTGTAAATTAAGCAGCAAAACTATGGCCTATATAGACCTATATAAACAATTAGATGAGATTATTGTTATCGCTGATATTTATAAGGTGACACCAATCACACTATTAATTACCTTTTTTCTTTTTCTTCTTGCCACTTTTGCTGCTCTTAGCTGATGCTGGTTTCTCCTCATCTTGTTTCTCTGTGTCAGAAATAACACCTCTCCTTTCCCTTTTCTCTTTCTCTGTTAAAAACAAGAGGCAATAACAGCTATCATGAAATAGGGATACTTTCAGTTCTCTATCTGTTTATTTAATTTCAGAACAACAGTAACAATATATAAAGTCGAAATCTCATCTCTGGAAAGGAAAACAATGTTTGTTTTTGTTTTTGAACCTTTTTTTGGCATAAGCAAAACAACAACAAGATAAATTTACAAAATTATGTCATGCTTTTTTTATTTGCATGTTTTCATGTTGTTGTTATTTTGGTGTTTAAAACTACCCAAATGGGAAACTATTACTATCAATGTGTATTGAATTATTCATTTACAAATCTATTGTATTCCAAATACCGTATTTCATCAAATAGTCGCCCCTTCCTCAAATAAACGCCCCCACCACTTTTTTCAACCAAGATGTTTCAAAAATGCCGATATTTCCATGCTATCTTGTGTAGTAAGCTTACCAAGTTGCTCACATGGTCGATAATAGCGTCAATAATTGGCGAAAATCTGGATCAGAAACCCGGAAGTGAACCAGAAGTCGGTGTTTACAGTTCATAGTTCGTCATTTTAGAGTGAGTTTTAAGTTTACCTAATGATTTTAACAGGAATTATTGTTCTAAAATTGACCTTGAATAAACACCCTCCCTTGGGAAAATGCGTTTATTTGACGAAATACGGTAGATCTGTTCTCCAAAGCCTGGAAGAACACTGTGGGCCTATCTGCTCGTACAATGTCCTATGATTTTATAGTATTCAGCAAGGTCCTTCAACAGTGTCCGACTGCTCTTCCTGATTATCACATAAAAAGAACTTGGTCACACATTGGTCAGCAAATCTGCTGAAGAACCTTGTCGAAAACTATAGGTATATCATATTTTGATACTGGGAGAGCTTGGAAACTGTTGACTACTGATTCTACTAAGGGGCTGTGCAATTATTATGAGCCTTGGGGGAGGGTATAAAATTGTGTGTCCCCTTTTGGCGATTTTAGGCACATGTCCTTAATGGACACATAGTGCAAGAAGTGGGGGTGAATGTGGGGATATCTGTGCAAATTTGTGTGTGGGTAAACACATATGACCAATTGACCATCATATGTGGGAATATGTACATGCATTACTACCTTGTAATAAAGTCAATGCTTCAGCTTCAGCAGCCTTTCTAGAAGCCTCTTCTTGCCTCTCTCTGCTCTCAACCTCAGCGTGATCCACTGCCATCTTGATCAACTCAATAACACCTTCTGCTTCTAAATTGTTACCATTTAAGTAGATCTCCCTAGGAAAATAATGATATCATATATAATCAAGCCTTTGTAACTCCTATACCAGTGCAATACTAGAAGGTGGGGACAATGCAACTCAGTACCTGTGTATTTCACAAGGCTAATCTTACAGTTCAAAGGTCATTTGAAGCAGAAAAATGTTACTGCCACAGAGAGGCAACATCTAGGACTTAGTTGAAGACCAAATTCAAAAGACTCAGTTTGCGTCTGACATCATGGCAAAGGCGCGATGTGATTGATTACTGACCTGCACAGTACGACATTTTTGGTCTGGTTAACAGGATGTCATACGCAAACTAGTCTTTATAATTCTGTCTTTAATTGTAATTCTATTATTAAATAGATAGTATTCTATCTTGCTTATTGTTCTTTCTTCAGGAATTAGAAATATACTAAAATATATACAATGAAAACAAGTAAAATGTCCACTGTGTCAACTGCCATGGGTCAGGCAAAAGGGATTCTAATGTAGGCAGAAATCACTACTTCCAATTAAGGAATATATCTGCTGTTTAAAAAATACTAGGAAAGGAAAACTCAACACAACAAAACCAACAAATTAGACTCGACAGTGCACTCATCATCATCAAAATTCAGCTGCAGAGCAGGTGAATCTGGACGTCACCTGCTCTGCAGCTGAATTTTGATGATTGCACTGTCGAGTCTAATTTGTTGGTTTTGTTATTTTGAGTAAGAGTTTGATAGCTGCACTTGCAGCACTCAGTGACAGTGTTACAATTATTGGAAGTAGAAAAAATACACATTTGTGTTTCACTTTGGGATCACAAAAAACTAAGAAGAAATATGGAACCTATTAAATATGCTAAAAAAATGTAAATATGCTCTTCAAATTTTAATGTATCTACAAATATCCACCTTACAGTCCACAAAATATATAATGTTTAGAAATCATTAATCATTTGTTAAACATGTAGAACATATAATATTTCATTCAGTTATATATTGCTTGTTATAAGCAAAACTCTGATATTAAATGTTTACCTGATGGCAGTTTTTGATATGAGATCTCCCAGCATAGCACCACTTTCTACACCAAGGTCACAATAGCAAAGACTCAAGCTTAACATTACTTTATTGCTGGCCAGACCTGCACACAAACCCTTCACACCTTCATCACCAAACCTGTTATTGAAGTTTGAAAGAAAAGGATGTCATAAATAACTAGACAAAACACAAGCTCTTAAATCCAAGACAGGGTTTTTCCAAGCAAACAGGGACATGACCCAAAACGTGGGAAATGCTCAGAACTTTAAAACTATAAGTGCTACAATAGCAAATTTGATATCAAAGGAAACAGGTTAACATGCTCTTTAAATTAAGTCCTCTTACAGTTACATTGGTGCAAGTTTACCATTAATTTTCTTAGAAAACCCTTTTTTTGAGTGAAAATAGACCTACATTTTGGGTTTCCTTTGCACATCTGTATCAAGGTTTTATTTCATGTTTTTGTTTTAAATTGCTCAAGGAATATTGAAATTGACATATTCTATGATGCTTTTCATGTTTTTATATTTTGTTATGTATTTATTACTAATTTGCTTCTAATTTTGGAGCCATTGATCTACCAAAAAACACAGTATGTGAAGCACACAACGATTCATGGCCACATAAAATTACAAGTACATCACTCTATACTTTACTTACTCATTGTAATCTAAACATAATGACGTTACTAGGCTAGTATTCAGAGATAATGGTCTGGAAAAAAGCACAGAAAAAAGCACGAAATACAGTCAAAATAGAATTGCTCTTTAACATTTGTAATTCCAACAATGATCGATGGTGATGGGAAATAAACTTGTACAGGTAAGAGGTATGTACCATTTGTTTTTGTGTGGTACGTTCATAACTTCACATCTTTTGTTGAAATAGAAATGAAGAGCTTTGGGAAAACCTCTTACATCCACTTGAGCAATTTTAAGAAAACATCAAAAAGCATCAAGAAAATCACTGATATAAGGGGTCTGCAACAAAAGCAGTTTTTGGCGGGATGCTAATCCTACCCAGGCATCCCACCAAAAACTGCTTTTGTTGCAGACCCCCTTATATTAGTGATTTTTTTGATGATTTTGTGATGTTTTGTCAAAATTGCTCAAGTGGATGTAGGGGTTTTGAAACAAATCTCTTAAGTATAATATAAATGATTTGTTACAAGTACAACCAACAATCAAACTGTAAGAGAATATTTTGCTTTTTAAAATTAAGTTAGATATTGGCCAACTTTTCTAAGTTGACTATTTCCTGTCAATTTGTCTCCATATTTGCCCAAATTACACACTTTTGACTCAATTATTCATATGGTGTCCGTGTGATCTACATATAATCAGAGACAGAATTAAAAAGACTAGTTTGCATTTGATTTCACCTGTCAATCAAACTCAGAAACAATTTGTTTACGAGTTGTCATGATGATTGAGTTACTCAATGTGGTGGTACAACAGCTTGTCAAAGAAGCAGTGTGGGTACGAGCCGAACAACCGTCACTCAACAGGAGCGTTAGAGTGAATCTGTCACATGGTTGGGATCGGGTCACAAGCAACTTCCTCATCGATTGACCTCGGATGACCCTAAATCATCCACCCAGCTGAAGGCCAAAGGTTTTGGCGAAGCGTCGGTGATTCCATCTGACCAAAAGTGAGTTTTTCTGGTTGACCAGATTTAATTATCTACTAATTGATCAAATCCCAGATGACTGAAAGTATACACAGTGTTAACTTGTCTTAAGGTTAATTTTGCACCTTCAAATATACAAACCGCTAGGTCTTAGTAATTTAGGAAACTTTCTTTCCTGAAGGCACCATGTCAACAATGCCTATAAGATCTGCTTTTTGCCATGTATAGTACCGTAATATTTTGCCATTTTCTGCAATTCCTTTTCTACAATTAAGGCATCAGATGAATCAATCTACCTTTTATGCACTACTAACCAATCAAGGGCCATAGGGAGTTTAATTGACAGTGACGTTGGATACAAACTAGTCTCCTGAGCTGCTCAGTAGGAGAGGGCCATAAATAGGTTACAATAATAGTGAACTGATACTTACTGTGCTATTCTTGCTATTGAAAATGGAACAAGTGCACAGTCCACTAGCTCTATTCGTATTACTGGATAGATTCCTGTTTCTAACATAAGGGCCTGATTAAAACAAAACAAAACAAATGTCATTGTTAAATTATTTAGTATGTTGCTAATCTGCATGGAAGCACAAATAAAATAAATCAACAAATTTGTTATGAAAAAACAAATATAACGTTTATAATACCATTCTTAAATTTGATATACATTTTGTATGTAAAATACTCTGAAGGGAAGCAAAGAAAAGTATTTAAAGCTGGATTCCCATCGACAAGTCTAGTGTTCTACAATTTTTTTTTTACGACACAAAAATTCCATATTAAATCATGCCTTTCTAAGGAGTAATATCAGGGTTGTAGCTACGGTGGGGGCAGTGGGCGGTGGAGCCCACCACTCACTTCTGGAGCCCACCACTGAAGGTTCATTTTGATGCTAGAGCCCACCACTCAAATTTTACAAAATGTATCCTTAAAGTGTCTACATTTGTTGAAATCTTGCTAATCAAGCAAATTCTGTAAATTGCCACCCAGCACTTATTTCTGCTCGCTACAACCCTGAGTAATATCTTTCTGGTTGATAGGCTTTTATGATGGTTGTTCATGATACAGATTTAAGTTTCAAAGGATTACCATGAGTCTAAAATTGTCAAATTACATTGAGTAATTTCTTACCAAGTTAGCAACCGTTTCATGCTTGAGAGGGATATCCCAAACATGGAACTCCTTCACCCATTTATATCTCTCATGACGTATTGTCATGACAACAGTATCCAGACTGACGTTAGACAACACCTCATCTTGAAAATCTGGGACGGGCTCGAGGATGAACTGAAAACAGAATAAATGAAGAGGTAAGAAAAATAAGATAATGGTGTATTTTAGACCATACTCATAGGTAATGTTATAATATCAATAATGTGATAAGTGTTTAAGATGCTGAAATTTGGATAGCTGGTGCCAACTCTTTTCCGGATCAACCCAAATCAAGTTCAACTGTACACTTTAAAAGTTGCTTCTATGGATTTTAGGAGAAATTGTCACTAAAATATCAATATGTTTTATTTCTCACCTGAAGATTCTTAAGACATACTTTCTCATACCCAAGTGTATTCAGTTGAAAAATTGTCAAAGTCTTAATTGGAAATTTAAGATGTTCATTTTCAGTGAAGATAAGCAAAATATCCAACTAAGATCATATGTACATCCATATCAAAACGATGCACTTGTCGGCTGCTACATGTGTCTCATTTAACATAATAGTTAAGAATAAATACCAGACACATCTCAAGTTACAAAGTTTATAAAGGTTGTCATTCATCCAAGTATAAAAAATATGAAATTGGAATCATAAAACTAATTATCTGGACTCACATTTGTGATGTGATCAAGCTAAAGAGTCTGATGTCGATCAAAATCAAAATCCAGTTTTCAATTTCATTGCATGAGCCATTCACAGAGCTTCATTTTGCTGATAACCCCATGGTTCATGAGATATGGCCATTTTAATATTGCTCAGAACAATGAAATACAAAGGAAGTTGAATACTTGATCACATCACGTTTATCTTCAGAGGCTATGGTATCGTACCTTATCCTAGGTGCATCTTCAGGATGTCTGTTGATCTGGTGGTAATTTGTCACTGACCTGTGACAAGGTGGTGTTGCCAGAGGTTGTTGATTTTGAGCCAAACTGCTTTGTCAAACTCCCAAGGATAAGGTGCGAGCAATACTGATTAGTTTTTATTATGACTCCAATTTAATCAAAATGAAACAAAAGTCCCAAACAATGAAATAGTCTTGTTCAGAAAATTCACTAGTTTACAAAAAATTCCATTCTGACTTACCTTCACTATGAGCCTGTCATTTTCATAGCAATCTTTCAACATGACCTTCACTCCTGGACATACTACATTTTTCTTCTTTGCACAATTATCAATGTACAATTTAGACAGCCTCTTCACAACAACACCTGGGTCTTCCAACATCCCTTTGGGTTTCTTGGGCTTCTTCTTCTTCTTTCCTTTCTTGCCTTTTCCTTTCTTTGGTGGCATTTTGAATGCTGTATTTTATCCCACTCTCTACTGTGGAAGACAGATCTTGTTGAAGGAGTTGCATAAACGGCAGTAATCGTTGTATATGTACATCACATGGTGTCTAGCATTGTATATCAAGTTGTACTACAGCACACTATCTGGTAAATTATACAAACGATTGATATCAATTATTATAACAGCTTTCCCAGCCACTTGTCAAGATTTGAACCAATCCTTTGAATGAAGCTTCCAAAATGTGGGTTACAGATTGATAACTAGTCTGAAGGGTTATTAGTCCAAAAAATCCAATATATATATTAGTTACAATTAGAAGCTTCACCCAACTTATAAACTAGCCCTTAATCTTAACCCTAAGCCATAACAATATCAATATACCCCGCCCCGGGTACATAATACTGAAAAGCTTATTCATTTAAGCGAGATGGACCAGCAGTTTGGTCCTAAAGATTGACAGAACGTAACCAGAGACCATGAGCCATCTTCACAATCCTATTAATTTTTATTTTTAATCACAACATGATCATGGTCCCTCACTGTGACAATTACATGTACCGTATTCGTTCCAATAAGCGCCCATGCCCAAATAAACGCCCACCCAGGGTATTTTCAATTTGTTAAGGGGGTACTACACCCCTGGCCAATCTTGTGCCTATTTTTGCATTTTTCTCAAAAATTATAGCACATTGGTGACAAGTAAGATATGTATATTATAGGGGCAAGGATTACAACTACTGTACTGAAAATTCAGCAACTCAAAGCAAGTAGTAGTTATTGATTTATTGATCAAATATTGGTTTTCCTTCATTTTTGACTGTAACTCACAACTGTTGTCTGTGCTGAAATAAAATTTCCAGTGCAATAGTTGTAGTCATTGCCCCTATAATACATATCTTACTTGTCCCCAATGCGCTATAGTTTTTGAGAAAAATGCAAAAATAGGCACAAAATTGGGCAGGGGTGTTGTACCCCCTTAAAGGGTACCGTACCATCAATGTTGAAGTGATGGATATATACATCGATACAGTGAAATAGCTGGAGAAGTCCTGAATAAACTTGCAATACATTTTCTGCATCAGAAAAGCCACTAGAACGTCTCAGGACTCTTTTATAACATACATAAATTTGTCTCTAATAAACGCCCCTTAAGAAAAAAAATAAACGCCCACCCCAAATGACTTTGTTAAGCGCCCTGGGCGCTTATTAGAATGAATACAGTACACATCTTTAGCGATCGTTTTGAGTTCAAATTCCCCTTCACAAATCGGGAGTTATTGTTATGATATTATAACATTTCTGTAAAAATAGATTAGTATTTATTTTCCATAAAATGTTAGCTTTTACTGTCAGATATGTTCCTTTTAATTTTGAGCCGAACAAGTGAGGTAAAGCATAGAAAATTGGAATATACTACTAGCGCCCATGCATGTTACTCCATGGGGGTTGTAATATGGTACGATCCTCGGGGTGTGTGTGTCTGTGTATCCCGCACGCCGTGTACGTACTGTGCATACGTTTTCAACTAATATTTCCATCGTAGTAATAAAATCTCGGATTTTGACAAAACTGCAGCATCTAACTCTAAGTCTTGATTTTTGCAGAGTATCTTTATTGACTAAAGTACATTCTACATTCTACAGGATTTTATGGGTAGACAACCTATGTACAGTTGTATCGCGCCCATCTTGTCCTCTTGAACCTAGAGGGTTGAGTGCAGATATCAGAACCGGGGATGATCCCCCTTCTCTTTTCGAATAGCTCCGACACTTTTACGTGCCAGGGATGAATCCTCCTGAACACGGGACCAACGGCTTGATGCTTGACGGCTTTACGTGACTTCCGAATCACGGACGAAGCACATACACTACCTATATCTGCACGTGCTAGGCAGTGTATGGGGGCGAGAAGAAATTCTTCAATTAAATTCTGAAATTAAATTACTGAACTTAATTGAAGGATTCCCGACCATATAGGAACTTTTTGGGAGGGAAGAGAATTTTCACCTAAGGCAAGCCCAAGGCTCGAACCCTCGTCGATCGTATCTCCCGGCCGGCAGTGCAACGCCTTAACCACTCGGCAGCGCAACGCCTTAACCACTCGGCCATCTTGCCCTACATTACAAATACAATCGTGTAAAACCAGAATTTCAATTTTTTTGAGGTCGTTCTCCTCAGCAAATGTTATAATATGGCTTTATGTTAGCAGTACACTTAATTTGTAACTTTATGAAATAAGCAAAAGATGATATGTAAGCTTACTGCACAAAGACAAAGTCCGTGACAATCATTGCAAACTGAAGTGAAGTGTATGTATTTGAATGAATGATTACTGTAACGTCATGAAGACGAAGTTCATGAACGTTAATAATAGAGTTGGGCGACTAAGTCGCCAATAGTCGTTAGTCGCGACTATTACTGGTAGTCGCGACTACGACTATTGAAAACCAAAAGTCGTCAAATGGAACTATATTTAAATGTTACAAAATCATGTTAAAAGCGCCAGATATCTGCACTAAAACCAACCAAATACTTACATATTAAACTGTGAAAATGTGATAAAAACATTAGTCATTGTCTTACCAATAGCAACACTATACAAACAATAATCATAAAGTCTATAAATCATCATTAGATTGGTCTTGTTGACTTTTTATTGTAAATTTGCACCAAACTTTCACCCGATTTTTTGGTCCAATTCTAACCACAGATAGTCGCGACTATAGTCGTAGTCGTGACTATTTGCTGCCGACTAGTCGACTAGGAAAAAAGTGATAGTCGCCCAACTCTAGTTAATAAGTAGGTATGCTAGCCTAGGTGAATTCAAATTTGCCAGCAAACTGCATCATTTTATATATCAAATTAAAGCCCTAAGAAAGCCAAAACTGGAAACCTTTTTTTCATAGCACACTTTCCGTAGCAAAGTTACATCTTGCCAAAGATTGACTTTCATCAACAAGATTCAGCTAGCAAAATTCCCCAAAACAGCATTTCGGTGGTGTTTCTAGCAGGGTTAGCGGTGACCTGCTGAGTCCAGGGGTCCAAATTGGCAAATAAAGGGGTCCAGGCATCTAATTCTACACAGGCGTACAAAATTAAGGGGTCCAAATCACGGGGACCTGCCAAATCAAGGAGTCCTGGACCCCAAGACCCCTTAAAACGCTACCCCTGGTTTCTAGATCTTAGTCTCATGATGATTCTCTTGGTTGGGCTGACGTCACAAAGGGGAAATAGCCTTGTAAAACCAGTGTGCGCATGTGCAACGCATGTGCAGTTCCTCTTTCTCAGCTGGTCGGGGACGAAGGGGACAATGTTCCCGGATGTCCGACCGAGTGAATAGCAGCTTGTAAGTCTCATTATGATAGCAGCTTTTTTTAATGGAACTGCTATCAAAATCCCTCTAAAATTCCATGTGTGATTGTCTTATCACCATAAAAAATCATATTTGGGTCAAGTGAAGTATAGAAAACGTAATTTATGTAGGTTTCCTTGACTGGCCAGTTCTTTTAAATTTCTATGTAAATATGCACTACAGCCTGTTCTAGGCTAGTCCTGCCAGCAAGACTTCAGTCTTTATCATAAACATAATGACATATACGGACCTGAAGTCTTGCAGCGGTATATAGGGATGCACTGTACGTTTAAGAAATCCAAACTTCAAGCATCAAGAAATATACCTTGTATTTGTCAGTTTTACCTCAGAGATGCTGTAGACCCTCTCTACACAGTGTAGAAACATCACAAGTAGAATGCTGCTCAATATGATAAATCCAAATCATGAAAATCAAGACATTTTGCAGAGCAATATTTTGACCACTTTTGCACTAAGTAAATTACTCCCATGAAGATTGCAGGTTTTGCCAACCCTGGGAATTTTGAACCCACCCAAAAGATGAGATCAATGTTGATCAATTACCTCAACTTTGGGAGTATAGACTAGTACAGTGAGTGGGATTAAAATCATCCAAGCACGCCCAAACCCTGGTACAATGAGATTAAAATCGTCAGTGCATGCCCAAACTGTCCTTGAGAGAGTTCCTCAGCTGCATCCTTAGAGCCCAAAATGAGCCCACATATTGTGATGTGTTTCTTATTTGTGGAAAAGATAATAATAGAGTGAACTGTAACTCTAGGTACGACGAGTTACAGTTACTGGAACTAGTTCTAGGCGAATTTGGCTGACTAGCAAATGTGTTAACTAATGCTGGTTTCATACTATCCTGCCGCTTGCCGCTGAGCGGCATGGCGCACGCGCAATGCAGACAAACGGACCCAATAAAGGCTTGTCATTGGTTGAAATGCCCTGCCGCTTGCCGCAGCGGCAGGAAAGTATGCTGGAGGCTTAAGGTTTGCCTGGCATACCCATGACATGTACCTATATAAAGTTTTTTTTTTAAACTTCCGTGGTCGGGGTACGCGCTGGTGAATTGCGATCGCGTAAAAGTGTCAAGAGGCTAACAAGGTCGCCTACTAGTACGCGCCGAACGACAACCAATGGGTCAACCGACTTGTTGTCAAGTGCGTTGATCAGCCAATCAGCGTGATTGCTTATTTTTTCTGTGTGTACGCTCGTAGACGCTTGGCGCACAGCTCGGACCACGGAAGTTTAAAAAAATTAACTTTAAGTAAGCTACCTTACCGCTTTAGTTAAGCTTAACTAAAGCCCCCGGCTTAAGCCTTAACTCACTGACACTGTAAGCTTTTTATACTACACAGTTTAATTAAAGTAAAATCATATCATAGATACTTCAATGCATACCGTGATACATTAGTGAGCTTTCTACATGATTCTCTTTCATTTTCATGATTTTGCCTGAAAAATACATCTGATTGAAGTCCGATCTGAATTCTGCACAGCGCTGAAGTTGTTGATTGTTGTCAAGCCGAAAATACCCCAATGCTGCTACAAAGAATATTTACTGCACGAAAATAGTTGCGGTACAGCCACAGAGTAGCGCTTGGTTTGGTTGTCAAGTGGGGGGGCACTCGAATATGAAAGTAACGTACCTATGCCCACCAGCGTATGAAACTAGGGGTCTATTGGTGTGGAAATTTTAAGAAAAAACGTCAAAAATGGGGTGATTTTGATTTTGTATGTGTAGGCCCTACAATGTAGACAAAACTCGCTCATTGCTGAAAAATGCGCGTGTAGCTCGTTGAAATCCCGGGTTTTTTTTTAGGACTAATTCAGTGTTCAAACAAGAAGAGTCTTTCAAAAAGACACAGTTCACGGATCAGGTGTATAGAAATTTGTTCTTCCATTTTCATATCTAACCTGTTCTGCACTGATCTTACAATAAATTAGTGATTTGAGGCATAGTGACTCCTATACATCCTCTGGCTATATAACTCTCCATCCAGCAAGAAACTCATTATCACTAGGCCTATCATAGGCTTATTGAAATTCAATTAATATACCATGCAGATAATAACCTTGGCCCAATAATTATTTGGGATCCAATTATGATAAGCAAACATTACTGGGTAGATAACAGGAATTAAGTTTTGTCAGTTGGAAGGAATTGAGTAAACAGCCTGTATCAAAATAGCAGTGTATTTTTCATATATGCAGTAATATGCTCAGCCTTATCACAAAATAAACAATAGCATTGACCTTTACACCAATCAGTATAAGCATATTATAATCATATGTGATGGCTCAATCCAATAGTAAACATGCTTAGAAAAAAGGCAAAAAAATAGTCCTGGCTGCCATTGTCTCAATACAAGATAAGATGTGCTAAAAGGTCCTTGTCATGTGGGGCCGGATTAGATAAAGGGATACAAACCTGGGTATGAGGCATTAGGAATTATTTCCTAGCCTCATAATCACAAGGTTGATGGGCTACAATAGTTATTCAAGACACAGTGTATGTAAGGGATAAACTGTGAGCTACTGTGCATATGAGATATGGGTTCAAGTGGGGGAAATGTTCACTGACTACCGTGAACAAAAAGGGGGTCCATTCAGTGTAAGCTGCGCGATGCGGGGTCATTGGCAGTAGTAGGCTATTTGCCAAAAATACCTTTTCATGGGCTGTATGGGAGTGCCTCCCTCGCCCGGGGTTGTCATAATGTGCCGGATTAGATAGTGTGATGTGATTAAACCAATAAATGTATCCAAATGTGGTTTAGTTTCAAAATTAGGATTTTTCTTCCAAGTGTAAGGATACTTTTTTTATACTTTTGTTCTCGTCCCTCCTTCCTCAATTTCTGGGAAGTTTGTTAGTTGTTGTTGGGTTAAGTTTGTTGTTTTTTATATAAATTTTTTTTTTTTTTTTTAGACATTGGAAGTGATTTATGAAAACTTCATACATAGACCTACAAATAAGTTTATTTAACAAGGCCACAAGTGTTCCCTTCATACAATTAGCAATTTCTAAAACTAACACTTCCCCCTAAAACTAATAAAAGCACCACTTTTTCACTAGGTCAACAGATATGGCAATTCACTTGAAATGTTTTCAAGGCGAATGTGGTAAATCTGCTGAACTTGAATGACCTTTATCCACTCAAGCACGTGTTTTGACCAAAATGTAGGTTTTCAGTCAAAACCTCAAGTGTTCCTCCTTACAATATTTTTCAAATTTTGAAGAAAGCCTTAAATAGCCTATAATTATTGTCCATATAGGGCCTATATACCGGTATACTCTAGCGCCATTTATGATGAGCAAAATGGCCAGCGCCAATTCGCTTTAAATTGCAAATCTTGCCCAAAAAGTGACTATACTGTGATTACAGTTGTAAATTCAATGAACTTTCAATACAAATTGATATGGACACAAAAAACCCTCCCTCTCTCATCAGTTCATGAAATTGATATTAAACCGTTCACAAACACTTGTAAGGGGGGGGCTGATGCAAAAAAATTTCATCGCGAAAATGTTTTACAGACCTCAAAAATTTCAGGGGCCTCCTTTTTTGACATGAAAATTATGGATCAACACCATAGAAAAGCCCCAGAAAAGCATATAAACTCAATTTTCCCAGGAAAATCAGTGGTCATTTTTCTTCAGGGCCCCCCTTGGGAGGGTAAAAATATTTCAGGGCCCCCTTTTTGCATCAGGCCCCGGCTAACAAGTGTTTGTGAACGGTCCCTAATCTTAAATGCACGGGGAGTTATGGTGTCTTCCTCATTGCGGGACGGGGGGGTACTCAGTACAAATGACCATACGGGGACGTGCCGCAAACATGGGTAGCATTTTCAGCCTTCTGGTATATCAATGACCCCTTTTTCAAAGCCTATTTTGGTATAGTATGAACGGGTCCTTTTTTCAAAATGTTCTCAATTTTTTCGGAAAACAGCCCAATTTTTCCTTAATCTAGCCAAAATAGAGAAAATTGGTAAAAACTAAGACAATTTTGGGTAAATTCGGCCGAAAATTTTGACATTTGGTATATGTGACTCCTCGCCACAACTGAGCCCGGATGTCGCCAGTGCCACTATTGAGATATGCTCCATCGAACTTAACAATAAACAATATGAAAGAAAGGATTTATTGACTGTTTTATTGATTTTTCACTACTTAAATGTCAAGTACTATAGACATGATATACATCATTTTAAAGCTAATTTCAAGCAGAATATTTTGGTTGAATATCTCAAAAATGATGATTGGCGACATCCGGGCTCAGTTGTGGCGAGGAGTCACATATGGGTCCAAATTTCTTGAAAAATTGGTATATTTATGGGTACTTCCAAAATCTCAGCGGCACGTCCCTACCAAAACCAAACTTGAGTAGGCCTACCCCCCATGCAGTTTGGTGCATCATTTTTAGTTTCTTACACTTTCAAGCAAAAAACAAAAAACAAAACAACACACTGAATCAAAACAGAAACAGAGGCCATGCAAAACACTACTGACTTTTTGTACCGGGGCCAGCAAAGCTGGCCACGGTACTTATTAATTGGTTGAAGTTTGTTGTTGTTTCTAACTTTCTATTTGATAGTTTATGAATAAAACAGAAAATATTGTCAAAAAATGATCAAGTTGTCATAGCAAATAGAAATACCAAAATTGGTGTGTGAAGAAAGCAGAAGTTTTGTGTTGATTTTGCATGACTAAGGTAAAATCAGTATATATTTTAGGAACTTTCTTTCTAAATTGAAAATTGGGCAAATTCGCTGGTCCTCTTACCATGCACATTGACCTTTTTAAGAGTATAAAGTGCAGGGGACAATAAAATACTCAGTAAATGTGTCCGATGTGTGGTCATCATGTCATAGTGCTTTTCAAGCAGGGTCAAGGTTATCTAGCAGCGATCTTGCTATAGGTTAATGAAAATGTTTTGATGTCATTACACATCTATTCCAGAAAACTTACACATGAAAATTAATTGGCAGTTGGTGGGAGATAGAGAATAATTGGCAGGACAATTGGTTCTACATTTAGGAGTTTCACATGATAATAATAATATGTTAGGATAGAAGTGGGTGTATGTTATGCCCTTAATCAAAAGTCTGGTATCAAAAGCTATTTGCACACATGATAAACAATTACCTTCTTTTGGATAAGTTGATTAACTTCATATATTTTTGTCTATAATATTATGATGATATACAGAAAAATCAGAAATCAGTAGAATGTAGCTTTGGTGCAGATGTAACGAATTATGTTCCTACGTTTATATCACTAGTCTTTAACCATGCTATAAACAAAATTAATACAATAGCATTGGGTTTCAGTATGTGTAGGCCTATAATATATTTGTTATTTATATATTCCAAAAATAATTATTCTTGATATAGTGTTTAACATTATGTGTGTTTAAATTTTCAAACCAGATTGTTATGAATTAATCTATACTAAAAGATGCGAATGTTGTTTGCTTTTACAAATTTCATTTGTGCAATCACAATTATACTATATATAGACAGTTTTGACGTAAGTATAGTGTGAGAGAGAGTACAAAACAGAGTGTAACATAAACTATTGGGCAAAATCGCCAATGAATTAGCTTCCGAAATTCTTGAGGATGTAGAAGGGATCACATTTGGTACCAAATGTTTGGAATCTATTCCATCTTTTTTCAAATTTATGTAACAACGTAAAGACTGATGTTGAAATAATAGCAACAAATGGAACTTGGCTCAAAATGTTCAAACAACCACAATCTTTACACTTAAAAATTATTTTTACTGTATATTTATATTTTAAAAAAGAAAATACAATAAAACAAATATTTCTGGAATGTTATAAAAGGTGTAGGTGAATTGATGGCACAAACTTGGATGAGTTATTGGCAATGGGTACATTGTAAAGGAATCACTGTGATCTACTTTTTGTTATATATCAAATCTTCACATGAAATCATTCCTGTCCCGGTACATCCCTTTTTAAAGGGTTTTTTTATTTGTTACTGATTTTAAAACTTGCCTCTCTATTCAAAAGGTTCTACTGAAAGTTTTATAAGGGCATGAAAATTAGTCCACCAATCAATCAATTATCTGACCAATCAAAATACAACACATCAGTCGAAATGCATTGTGGACAACCCGGAAGTCACCGTCGTCTGCTTCAGCGTTTTTAAAACACGTTTTACGTTACTAAAAGTTGAAGTATTTTATGAACATAATCTTTCAAAATTAACCAGTAAAATAAAACAATAATGTCCCAAGTTAGTAAAAATAGTAATACCCTGCTTGATCTTCTATATTAATCCCAATTAAATTGGAAATCAGTGTAATTTTAGTATACAATAGGGAAATTAAAAATTAGATCTAGTAACTCTACGCAAAATAAATAAATAGGAAGTACGTGACAGCGAATGACCTGATGATCCGCCGGGTTAGGAAACGTGGATTTGTTTGATGAGTTTTCGTAGTACAAACATGACTTGGTAGATGAAATAGGGCAGAGTTTTATTGTTTACTGATCCTGGTGTCCACCTGTTACTCAGGCAAGATGATAAATATATATCGAGTTGTTTCATCTTTGCCTCTTCTGTTTGTTACACTTTCTGTACAGTATGAAGGTAAGTCATGCGTCACTCATTATTTTATACGACACAAGTCATGGGTTATGTTTTGTATTGTAAGCTTACATGTACATATTGTTGCACACATATCATGGCAATTGATGGTATCATGAAATGCATGAATAAATTAATTTAGATATAGTTTTCATAGGTTTTGCCTTGGTTGAATACCAGTCAATGCAATTGGTCATCGCTTGACCGTCCATGCTATAATATAGTACGAGGAACCCATACCGCGGGTATACCGTACTTAGTTAGATTAGCTCTCTGCTAGTACGGTATGGGAGGATCTGTATGCAGAAAGCTAACGCAACGTAATTTCAATTAGAGTAATTACGAAAACATACACAAGGCTCCAGAAGCTTAAAGGAAATCTGTACCATAAACTAATCAATGGCTAATATAGTTTATACCCCTAAATTAAACATACCAGTACCCTGAGTAAAGATAGTCACTTGTGCTGAGTATGAAATTGGTCACTAATATCGCTCACTGTTCAAAATGTGACATCTACACCAATTACAGTCCCCGAAACTGTCTACTTTTTAGCCGACCTCAATTCGAAACATTTAGTGATAGTTAAAAATGCGATCCCCAACCCTTTGGTTACCTTTGGACGAATTTGTCGAAATCTCCATGAGTCTCTGTGTCTGAAATTCCCGGTACAAACATCGAAAATGTCGCAATTCTCAGTTCGGTGATGATACTATATCCGCATCGCTGTTTTCATACATGAATATATGCATATCTCTGACCCTGTAAGGTCAAAAAGCGTGGCGTTGATTTCAACCAATCCGATCCACCGTTTAATAAGCAGCTTGATACTGACGTCATATCTGAGGTGACCAGGAGGCCTGCAGGAGCTACCATTTTGGTAAACTGAACTCGACTCGTGCGTTCTTTTGGTTCACATAAATCGAACAAAATTTTCAATAACGGGTAATAGTATGATTTCAATTTTTATGCCTCCACCGCGAGGCATACTGTTTTTGCAATGTCCGTGCTTCCGTCCTTCCGTCTTTCCGTCCTTCCGTGCTTCCGTGCTTCCGTCCGGATGCCATATCTCGGGCATGGATGGGCGGATTGACTTCATATTTTCAGGATAGGTGGGTCATGGTCAAAAACTCTGGCTACTTTTTTTGGGTGAGGTTCAAGGTCATATACTGAGGTAAAAGGTCATTTGAGGTCAGGGGACTCATTTTCCTTATTTACCTCTTTTCTCAGAGACTAGGGGTCGCATGTTCCTCAAACTTGGTGGGTGGGTGCATCTTGACCCCAGGCAGAACAAGTTTGTATTGGTTAGTGGGTCAAGGTCACCTGAGGTCATGCAGGGGTCATTTGAGGTCAAATTAGCAAAAACTGTCATATAGCCATGAAACTTGGTAGGTATAGTTAACATTTAGAGCCAAATTTTTGGGAGGTCATTTGGGGTCACCCAGGGGTCATCTGAGGTCAAGTTAGTAAAACTGTCGTATGGGAATGAAACTTGGTGGGTACAGTCAACATTTAGAGCCAAATTTTTGGAAGGTCATTTTGGGGTCACCAGGGGTCATCTGAGGTCAAATTAGTTTGAACTATCATATGGGCATGAAACTTGGTGAGTACAGTCACATTTAGAGCCAAATTTTTGGGAGGTCATTTTGGGGTCACCCAGGGGTCACCCAGCTTTGTATCAACTTGTGAGTATGTGCCACATCACTCCCTTTGGTGGAGGCATCACGGTCGACGCTTTGCGTCGAAAACCGCGACATCCGAGAACCGCGGTCCATCTAGTTTATTTGAGTTACTTGTAGTTTTGAGGAATGACAAAGTTGTTTTTGGAAACTTAGATGTTTGTTTCAACTGATGATGTAGGATCGCAAGGTGAGTGAATTCGTGAAGAGATTTGCTTGTTTGAGTGATAGTAGGATACGGGATGTAGGCTAGTCCTCTGTGTTTGACCGGCTCCGACGTCTCAATTCACGACGTCTCAATTCGTACCTGCTTACTGCGTATTGCTGTATGGAACCAGATATAACATACCAGACGATCTGTATGAATTTCGGAATATTCCTAACAAAGAAAAAGCACTTTTAATCCTTCGTTTCTGTGATTCAAGGAAGCCGCCATGATAGCTCAGCTCTGCTTGCGAATCCTTTCTGCCACAAGCGGTAGCGTAACCTTTCACACAGACCCACGGCGAGCGTGTGTTGCTGTACATGGCATTCGCGACCCCACAGCGAATTTTGGTTTTTAGTGCTGTTTTTACTTTTCGTTCTCAAAAGACATTTTTGATCATAAATATGACTTAAAATACATTTTTTTATGTTCTTCTGTTGTTTTATGGGTAAAAATTGTCGCGTTTTCTTTTGAACGAATGGTGAATCAGAACTTTGGTAGTATTCCCTTTGTGTTACCAAAGAAGTTCACGAGGGGCGATGCTTGTGGCACAGATTTCGCTGGTTCCAAAATCGGGGTACCGTTACAGCGTAATAAAAATACATCGGGCATCAATATGGCAGCCACCATGGATTGCAAAGTGACCGCTGATCGTCGTAAGGAATTAAGAATTTCTCCTTTATTTGCACGTATAAGCTTGGGACTTTTACTGTTTGTCGTTTTTATTATTAGTGCAACTGTATAGCCATTGATTAGTTTATGGTACAGATTTCCTTTAAATATCTGCATGTTTGTCTACTACTACCAACATGGATTTAGGCAGAAGCATTCAACGGAGTCCCAGTTGATAGTCACCATGGAGGAGATAGCGAGGGCGTTGGATAATCACCATCAAATCGATATGCTGATACTCGATTTTTCCAAGCAAGCCTGGAAACAAGCAGGCGCCGAGCGATTTTTACCCTACGGTTACTGAGTTTTAACGCCTGGATCCAGCCAAAATTACACGCCCAGGCGCCAGAGAAAATCTGTATTTTGCGCCCGGTATCAGTGCTCAGGAAATGGCCCAGTAAAACTTCGTCAGGCAAGTTCATTTCCGCTCAAAATATTAGCCATTTTTCAACAAAATGCAGTGCCAAAACTTATCTTTTACCTAATATTTCACCAATTTTCCTTGATATTTGCCTTCAGGGCTCATAATTTTGGCAGTATTTTGCCTTGTTTTCAGGTTAGGTGATCACCACGATCGCTAAACATGAAGGCGGCCATCTTGAATTTTGGCGACATTGTTTCTAAATATTTAAAATTTTCCTAAAATCACAAAATAAAAGGCCAAATTGAATAAAATAAAAAAATGAATTAAAACTAGAGCGATAACCGCACCATAGCTGAACCATGTGGCTTCGGCAGTATATTGTGGTAGGCCTATACCACTGTCATCATTGCATTTAAATTTCAGCTCAATTGAAGCATTTTGAAAACTTGACATTTGACCCCTTTATTGCCCCATTAAAATGACCTTAAATGAATTTTAAAATATTTTAAACATGTTTAGAATGTCATAAGGATCATTATTTAAAATTCAGCTCAATCGGAGCATTTTGGAAAACTTGACCTTTGACCCCTTTTGACCCCTTAATGACCTTAAATGAATTTTAAAATATTTTTAAATGTTTACAATGACATAAGGATCATTGCATTCAAATTTCAGCTCAATTGGAGCATTTTGAAAACCTTGACCTTTGACCCCTTTATGACCCCTTAATGACCTTAAATGAATTTTAAAATATTTTTTTAATGTTTACAATGTCATAAGGATCATTGCATTTAAATTTCAGCTCAATTGGAGCATTTTGAAAACCTTGACCTTTGACCCCTTTATGACCCCTTAATGACTTTAAATAAAATTTTTAATGTTTTAAACATGTTTAGAATGTCGTAAGGATCATTGCATTTAAATTTGAGCTCAATCGGAGCATTTTCGGTTAAAATGACCTTTTTTGACCCCTATGACCCCAGGATGACCTCTGACGTTTGGAAATATTTTCATTATATTCTTTATGTTTTCCTCTTTCATATGACACCACTCATGGGGTCATACCTTCGTGGCATTTAGAGATATGTCCATTTCAGACCAAATGGTTAGTCAGTAAGCTAGTAAGTAAGCTAGTAACATTCACACATACATGTATAGGCTGATACCATTTCATGGTTCAGCAAAAAAAAAAGAATAAAATAAAATAAAATAAAATGAAATAAATTAACAAAATAAAATAAAATAAAAAACAAAAATAAACTAAAATAAAATAAAATAAAATGAAATGAAAAATAGAATAAAATAGAATAAATAGAATAAAATATCATAAGATAAAATAAAATAAAATAAAATAAAATAATAAAATAAGACTCAACTGGTCTGTTCAGATAATAACATTCATTGTATAACTTGTTATATGTTAACTTGTGACAATAATTAATAATATAATAAGTTAAATAACAAATAACATGGATCTAAAAGTCTCAGGTGAGCATCGAAAGCTGTAGAAATAACAAAAATAAGCATTTTGATACTTTAAGAAAAATGACTCCTGGCTCTTTGAAAATGGCTCCTGGTTCACTAGAAAATTACAGGACCAGGAGCCGCTTTTCCAAATGTTTGGCTCCTGGTTCAGACCGACTTATTTCCAGGCCTGTTTCCAAGGCCTTCGATACTGTGCCCCATCAGCGACTCCTTGGAAAGATTGACCACTACGGAATCCGCGACAACACCAAGAAATGGATAACAACCTGGCTCACTACAAGATCACAACGAGTTGTTGTAGATGGAGAGGCATCCGAGTCCATCCACGTTCAATCTGGAGTGCCGCAAGGCACAGTCTTGGGGCCCTTGATGTTTCTCTTATACATAAATGACATCGGGAAGAATATCAACTCATCCATCAAGCTCTTCGCTGATGACTGTCTTCTCTTCGAAAGATCAATACAGCAGAAGATACCAGAGTGTTACAAAATGACCTAAGCAACCTATGCAACTGGACTGAGAAGTGGCAGATGCTCTTTAATGCGAAAAATGTCACACCATGCGCATACATAGGAAGAAGCAGCCTATCATCTCTAATTACACCATGGGAGAAGAAGTACTCACCACAGTTTCAAGTCAAGCATACCTAGGAGTGGAGATCCATGAGAAACTCAGCTGGAAACCACATATAAAGGCAATGACAGCAAAAGCCAACAGAACCCTTGGTTTCATCAGACGAAATCTGGGCAGATGTTCTTCCTCCATCAAGCAACAAGCATACACAACTTTAGTCAGATCGCAGCTTGAATATGGGGCAACAATTTGGGATCCTTACCGGCAGAACCAGATCGACAGCATTGAGAAAATTCAAAGGAGGGCAGTACGCTTCATAACTGGCAATTATCAAAGGGAAGCAAGCGTCACAGCTTTGAGACTTGACATTGGACTACCAACCCTTGAGGATCGGCGCAAACAATCACGCCTGGTGACAATGTACAAGATCCTCAACCATCAGGTAGCTGTTCCCCTTCCTGACTACATCACGCCTAAAGGAAGAGCAACCAGAAGTCAACACCAACACAGATTCACTAGACTGAGCACATCTACAGATTCATACAAGTACAGTTTCTTCCCCCGGACCATGAAAGATTGGGACGAGCTTCCTCACAGCACCATAGAGCTGCCCACCTTGGAGCAGTTCAAGGAAGCCGTCAGCACCGAGTAGTTGGCATCACTGTTTTACTTGCACCTTGACTGTACATATTTGGCACATGCACGAGCCGTCCATCGTCGGCAGCACCCTCGTCTAGATGCTGAAAAGGCTTTGACGAGTAACCAAGTAGAAGTAGAAGTTTGTCATAATATTAATTACACGGGTTGCTGTACTTCTTACCTAAACGTTCATGTTTGAAATTGTAATTAATACTCCATTATGAATCCAGAAAAAAAAGTTTTCCTGAGCACACAATTCCAATGCAAGTTCAACTTTTAGTGCCGTAAATATGAAATATCACATGATGAGGTGTCACGTGTATGTCAGCGCTACGTCATTGGCTCTGTGGCAAAGCGATGACGTCACTCTGTTTAGGCTGTTTTTATGACTTTGATTTTACATGTAGTGCCGTAAACTACCGTGCGTAAGCTTGCACGTACCGTTTCATAAGGAACGCAGGATTAGTTTGATCTGAGACTAGTATTACTACTAGTCTCAGGTTTGATGAACAATTTAGAGTGAGTATATGTGCAATTTACTGACAATCGACGCACTAAAACTGAGATGCCTCTTCTGTGCAAACTTAAAATAGGGCAGCATCAATAATGAAAATGTCATACCGATAAATGACTCGTCTGTTTTGCCAGTTTTTTTAAAGTTTGCCTTGCGAACTACATGCTATAAATAATCAAATTAAGTAATTCTTGGCCAATGTAGAAAGCCCTGCTCGCCAAATCTGTGAAGCCGGTTTGGGTCCCGGTTTGGGTGCTGTATAGATACACAAAGTTGAACAAATCGTGTATTAAAACGCATTAAATTTCCCAGTATACCATTGTTTTATCAAAAAATTGCTGAATTATAAAGGCAAATGCACCTGGTATTTCATCAGTGTTGCCACACTAAACAACTCTACCACTTTACGAAATTCCGCCTTCAGTCGCCGTTCCTGCAGCGCCCATAGACATACCACCTAGTCCTAGACCTATGACTGCCCATCCCTGATCGTGGCAGTAGGTGAAGCCACATATCCAAGGTGATTTTGGTCGGGTGGTCGGACGCGGAGAAATAAGCGTTCATGTCTGGAGAGAAAGACGCGCTCGTTTGCATGATTGTTACGCCATTATCGCTCGCATGAAATGCAACATGTTCCATAGACGCGAACATATTTGCTTGCTTGCGTCCTTGTCAAAGTCGTTGCTAAGCAGTGTCGGCTTCACTACGCGAACCAAAGTCACTGGTCTAGGTACTTGTTTGTCTGGGGTAGCGCCCACATGGCAACGGGCGAATGAACTAGATTTAGGAGCGTGCTTGCCTTTATTATTCAGCAATTTTTTGATAAAAAAATGGTACACAGTAAAGTTGAATATGCTAAAACAAGTAATTTATTTAATTTTATTAATCCATACATGCTAGAGTAAATTCAGTTCCCATTTTAATTGTATTTGATGCTGATTTTGTTAGGTCTCTTCATTTCATAATGGCTTATTCAGTGTGTGATTGTCAATGAAACGGCAACGTACCAGCTCGAGCTCAGCGATCTATGTTTTTCTATGTCATTGTTCTTGGCCAAACTGGAACATGTGCGTTGCATCTATGTAGTGTACTAAGCGTGTACGCTGTAAGGCGTGTGTATACTTCCCAGTCCCCGCACTCCGTGCATCCGCGGGTATTCATGCTTGTCGGTGAACTTTAAAAACACCCCCTTAATGCATCTCATTTCGCGAAGTTTTTAGGGGAAAAACACCCCTTTTTTTAGCGATTTCGTGAATTATTTGCCCTTCGACAATGCCCCTATTTTCGCTAAAAACGCGAACTATATTTCTAATATACCTTTTTCTGTCAGAAACGTGTAGGCTGCTCGATGAAAATACCCTTTTTATTCAATTTCGCGAACACGTGGGTTTGAAAAAACACCCATTTTCTTGTGTGTTTCGCGAATCGCGCTTCTTCATCTGAAAACACCCCTTATTTCGCGAAATTTTCGACGAGCATGAATACCCACGGATGCACGGAGTGCGGGGACCGGGGTATACTTTCTTCTGTACCGCGCTATATTCTCGTGCGTTTATCGCGGAGCCACTAGCGTTCACAGTGTTCCAGTTTGGCCAAGAAATACTGGTACTTAATTTGATTATAGCTTGATTGAAGAAAGTGTTTGCATTGTGTTTATAAATAATAACCTAGAACTTCTTAACATGCCTTTTCATCACAACAATTTTAGAAATAAAGTACGGTACCGTAAGGGAGCAAATAAGAAAAATAAGAAAAATATTTGAAAATCTCCAAAAATCGGTGAGGGCGGGGACGATATACATAATATTTATTTTACTTGGCATGTCGAGAATGATGAGAAACCAATCCATGTTTGAAAGAGTTGAGCAGTACATGAGTATGCTCCAAATTTAGTAATTTTACAAATATTAATAATATTTTGCAGACTTTCTTTTGGCAAGCCGCAAAACAAGGTTCTATACACACTTGATGTCATACACATGATGTAGTCCGAATAATCAGACCCAGAACAAAATATTAATTTCTGACATGATCCTGTTCTGGGTCTGAACTGTTTCCATATGAAATCTTGATGGCAAATAGGACAAAAGAAGCACATGGTTCTACTTGACAGCTTTTTAATCCCTATTCATGTTACATGAATCACGCTATTGTGGACCATCCTTCTGATACTTGAGTGTTTGGACAAGCGGAGCGGTCTTTTGTCTACCTCTCTGTTTGTAAACAAATCAGGAGGTCGAAATCGTCCTCCTCGCCGAATCTGAAAGTCAGCGTAAAAGCAGTATACAGACTTTTTATTATGCGTACAATATTGTATGTACAATATATGCGTTATTTAATCTATTGCCATTCTATTTCAGTAATGTTTAAGTTCTAACGAATGTTTGGTGACGTAAAATCGTTAATATATTTCTGCTAGATATTGTATGCAACATATTATCGATTTTTCGTCATCAAACATTCGATAGAACTTAAACATTACTGGAAATAGAATGGCAATAGATTAAATAACGTACATATTGTACATACAATATTGTACGTACAATACTCGGAGTCTGAAGCGCGCTTAATAGTACGGCACTGCACATGATGATGGTTACCGTAACACATTAAAAGGGACCTTCATTCAAGAGATTATGTTGAATGCAAATTCATGATTGCATGTTATCTGGAAAGGGTCCTTTTGCGATAATTAATGACGATTTTTGGTGAGCTGAAAGGGTGGCAAGCAATTTTTGGCCAACCGAGAGGGGGGGGGGCAAGCTTAAGGAAAGAGGGGGCGTGACTTAATCGACTGAACTTGTTCATTGAAAGTAAACAATGAATAGTAGGGACATTTTTTTTTCCTTTTTTCTTGAGACAATATTCATTGTCTGATTTTATATAGAAATGAAACGAAATGAAATGAGTTTTTTAGTAACATTTTTGGGTTGACATGTCATTTATTTACATTTACATGTATGACTGCCAGTATATATTTATATTCAAAGCTATTTTCATGACTATCTTGATTGATATTTTGTTAAGTAAAACAGACATGATAAAACATCTTTTTTGCAGCTGTTTAATTAGACAATCCATTTAAACTCATTAAAACTCAAATTCTCATTAGTCAATGTACATTGACTCCATAAACATTCAATTAATATTGGATGCAAAAATAACAACATGTTGGTATAAATGTGGTACTACTACTACCTTGAAAAAATTGCTATGCAAAGTATGGGAATTGCTATACAAAGTAAATGTTGCATATCAATTTTTGCTATGCTAAAAAGAAAAATGAGTTAAGGCAAACCCTGCTCTCAATTTATTTATGCTTCAACTAAGCAACTCAATAAAATTGTATATAATATTAGTAAACATATCATACAGGGTCCACAAAAAGTAAGTTAATTTGAAAATAATTTTTGCAACTTAAACATTTGGCTATAAATGTTTTATATAATATCTCTAATTTTTTGAAATTTCAGTTCACAAAATGTATACTTTTCTTATGGTAGGGTGAGGTCATTATTTAACGTTTTATGGTACCGGGGGGATGTGTATTTTGACTCAAAATATAATAAGATTAAGATACATAAGAAAGTAGTAGTACCACCGGTGCCAAAAGACATGACCAAACCATGTTGGAAATTGTTTTTTGTTCCTAAATTATACCCAGGCATATTATTGACAATATATTATTATACATTACCAGCCCGATGCCCTATATATAAGTTATGAAGATACGCATAAAAACATTGCTAAAAAATACCATAACCACACCCGCCTGCTCCGCATCCGGCTGCTCCTCCCCCCTCCCTGACATTTTTCACTTACATTAATGTTGTTTTTGTTTTTATATTGAAAACTGCATTGTTGTAAGTTGTAGCACACTGAAAGAATATAAAATTAGGCTTAAAATGAATCAACCAGTCCAGTAGGAAATTGCAAAATGCCAAACAAAATTGTGTCATGTGTGGTACCTTTTGGAAAAATATAATCCCTCCACATTTTTCTGGTACCCACCTTATGACATGCGACCATTTTTTAAATCAAAATATTTGTCTTGACAATTTATGGAATGATGCATACCAAAAGCAGTTGAGTAGATATCGTAGTTTATTAGTCAATTTATATTATAATATTAAATATTTCCAATTTTATGTAATTATCTTGATCCTCATAAGTCATATTGTTGTAAGATATTTGATAACATTTATTGCTGGATTCATCTGTGTATGCATCTGTGTCAGTCAGTCAGTGTTACATGGGAGATTGTTTTTGATGCCAACATCTGCTCATGTACGCCAGTTAAAACCATTCAAAATCACTCTAGTGTAACTGATTTTTAATGGATTCATCTGGTTAGAAGTGTAAAATCACAACCTCTCAGCTGTTGTGAATATAATAAGAATCTACTTACAATAATCATGTGCCTGCATCTCTTTAAATAATACAGACATGTATGTGTGAGACTGGCAAGAAATACAGACATAACGTACACAACAAAAATGCATTTTGTTTTCTACAAAACTCTACAATTTGTATACATGGAATTAATTTATTTGTGAATGTGCATCAAAGAGAGGCAGCATGTAGCTTGACTATTTGTATTAATCAACAAAAATATTTGCAACTTAATTTTCAGAGGCAGAGTCTAAATCGGAAGCAGAAGCCAAGAAGTTCTTAGACAGGGGTAATTCTTTGTTAGGTGCTGGTCAGCTCGTAGATGCATTGTCACAGTACAACTTGGCCATTGGTAAGTGTCACAGAATACTAAATTGTCATATGTGGGACTAGTTGTTTCTTTGGTTTATAAATCAAATGCTTTGTATTATTAGTAAATGAACCAATGGTATTGAAATGTATTAGACGTTTTCTAACTAATCCAAAGAAAACATGATTGCATGACAAAAGGCATATATATGACCTGATGCTGATCCAAACTCTGCTTCTTCCCATGATGTAAATTTATGATATTTCAATTTATACACACTAAACTTTTCTTTACTGCAGAGAATGACCCAGATAACTATATGGCATATTACAAGAGGGCAACAGTATACCTTGCTTTGGGCAAATCAAAGGCAGCCTTACCAGATTTGGAGAAAAGTATGAAGTTGAAGCCAGATTTTACAGCAGCTATCGTCAACAGGGGTAACATCTTGCTGAAAATGGGAAAGCTAAAGGAGGCTAGAGCTGCTTATGAACACACAGTAAGTGATGCGTTTCTTTCTTGGTATGTTTATTTTTGGGGGAAGGGCCATGAAAGCTATGGTCAATCCTATTTCTGTTTATTCTATTTAGAAATAACAAACATTTGGCCAACTTTTTTTTTCAAATTAAATACTAAAGCACTCTATCTCTATCCTGTTGATTCAGGACTTGAGGCAACTGGTAAATGAAACATACACATTACACAACCTTAATCCTAACGCTAGCACTGAAGTTAAATGTGTATGAATTTGTTAGAGATTGAAGTGTATCTCTGTCCAAACAATAGTAAATGAGTGATTGATGACTCTAGGACTAAACACTGTCGCTAAAATTGCATTCTGATCTTTTTTGAAAGGATTTACATTGGATCCATTACAAATCCAAAACAAAAACCCTGAATTATTTTGTGACTTCCCTCTAGTCCAAAGGGTCGCTAGTCCAAAGGTTCTCTAGTCCGAAGGTTCTTTAGTCCAAATATAGAATAAGGGTTAGGGTTATGGTTATGGTTTGGGTTAGCAAGCCTTATTATATATTTGGACTAGAGAACCCAATATTCGGACTAGTAAGCCTTTTTCAGAATTCAGACTAGCGAATGGTAAATTACGTGTTCGGACTAGCGAACCTTCGGGCAAAGGAGCCATCGGACTAGGGAACCTTCGGACTAGAGAGTTATCACCAAATTTTTCTTTGTTTGACAGTTACAACATGTAAAGCAAATCATCAATACCTTAAAAGTTATTGTCTAATGTTTGTATCTCTCTTATCATTTATAGCTCAGAGTAGACCAACAGCACAAGGAAGCACTGGATAAGATCCAGACACTTGAACCGTTTGAAATGCTCCTTCAAGAAGCCGATAAACTAGTTACCCAGAACAAGTTTGCTGAAGCCGCAGACTTCTACTCGAGAGTTATCATGGTGAGTATGTTTAGATGTGTATGCATTTACTAGCGTGTGTCACTGTGTCCGTTTGACATAGGGTGTTATCATGGTGAGTATGTTTAGATGTGTATGCATTTACTAGCATGTGTCACTGTGTCCGTTTGACATAGGGTGTTATCATGGTGAGTATGTTTAGATGTGTATGCATTTACTAGCATGTGTCACTGTGTCCGTTTGACATAGGGTGTTATCATGGTGAGTATGTTTAGATGTGTATGCATTTACTAGCATGTGTCACTGTGTCCGTTTGACATAGGGTGTTATCATGGTGAGTATGTTTAGATGTGTATGCATTTACTAGCATGTGTCACTGTGTCCGTTTGACATAGGGTGTTATCATGGTGAGTATGTTTAGATGTGTATGCATTTACTAGCATGTGTCACTGTGTCCGTTTGACATAGGGTGTTATCATGGTGAGTATGTTTAGATGTGTATGCATTTACTAGCATGTGTCACTGTGTCCGTTTGACATAGGGTGTTATCATGGTGAGTATGTTTAGATGTGTATGCATTTACTAGCATGTGTCACTGTGTCCGTTTGACATAGGGTGTTATCATGGTGAGTATGTTTAGATGTGTATGCATTTACTAGCGTGTGTCACTGTGTCCGTTTGACATAGGGTGTTATCATGGTGAGTATGTTTAGATGTGTATGCATTTACTAGCATGTGTCACTGTGTCCGTTTGACATAGGGTGTTATCATGGTGAGTATGTTTAGATGTGTATGCATTTACTAGCGTGTGTCACTGTGTCCGTTTGACATAGGGTGTTATGGTGAGTATGTTTAGATGTGTATGCATTTACTAGCGTGTGTCACTGTGTCCGTTTGACATAGGGTGTTATCATGGTGAGTATGTTTAGATGTGTATGCATTTACTAGCATGTGTCACTGTGTCCGTTTGACATAGGGTGTTATCATGGTGAGTATGTTTAGATGTGTATGCATTTACTAGCGTGTGTCACTGTGTCCGTTTGACATAGGGTGTTATCATGGTGAGTATGTTTAGATGTGTATGCATTTACTAGCATGTGTCACTGTGTCCGTTTGACATAGGGTGTTATCATGGTGAGTATGTTTAGATGTGTATGCATTTACTAGCATGTGTCACTGTGTCCGTTTGACATAGGGTGTTATCATGGTGAGTATGTTTAGATGTGTATGCATTTACTAGCATGTGTCACTGTGTCCGTTTGACATAGGGTGTTATCATGGTGAGTATGTTTAGATGTGTATGCATTTACTAGCATGTGTCACTGTGTCCGTTTGACATAGGGTGTTATCATGGTGAGTATGTTTAGATGTGTATGCATTTACTAGCATGTGTCACTGTGTCCGTTTGACATAGGGTGTTATCATGGTGAGTATGTTTAGATGTGTATGCATTTACTAGCGTGTGTCACTGTGTCCGTTTGACATAGGGTGTTATCATGGTGAGTATGTTTAGATGTGTATGCATTTACTAGCATGTGTCACTGTGTCCGTTTGACATAGGGTGTTATCATGGTGAGTATGTTTAGATGTGTATGCATTTACTAGCGTGTGTCACTGTGTCCGTTTGACATAGGGTGTTATCATGGTGAGTATGTTTAGATGTGTATGCATTTACTAGCGTGTGTGGGTGTGTCCGTTTGGGTGTTATTACAACAAGGAACTTTGAGAATGTTATGCCTTTCATCTCTTTCAAGAGTACCTTTTTAACACAGAATCTTAAAAAAAAAGTTGTAACTTATTATTATATGAATATGATAGCATTGGTGATGACCTTTAAATGAAATGAATCCAATAATCCAGTTTAATAAAACCCCTTTTAAATTCCACAGAGTGTACCATGGGATGCAACGTTACGAGAAAAGAGGGCCAAAGTGTACATGAATAGCGGGGAGGTGTACAAAGCATTGGATGATTATAGGGCTATAACACAACTTGTACCAGATAGCACTGATGTTTTCTACAAAATGAGCTCATTACATTATCAAATAGGAGATTTAGAAGAGTCATTGACGTAAGTAATTTGCATGCTAACTTCATGAGATCTTTTTAATACGACAGGTGGATCAGTATTATAATTTGTCATATTGCTCATATGGTGAGTGGCTTTCACTAAGTAGATACCGTATGTAAACAAAGTATTTAATCCCTAGTCAATAACATCAAATTTTCAAACTACAATAGCAACAAGAAAGCCGTTTTAGTTCTACAAATTTGGTTACCTCATTTGTCTGAATAGCTCAAAATTTGTAGCCATGGTGACTCCTTGAATACAAAAAGATACAGAATCAAAAGTTGCACCAAAAAGCTACTCTAGTCGGTGCACCATAATTCTCTACTTGAGTGGTCAAGGATGACCTGCGGTCACAATCAGACAACATTTTCAACTTTAAAGCTGCATCTTTTTCATTCAATGGCAATACATTTTGGGCTATTAAGACAAACGAGGCATCGGCATTTGCAGAAGCCAACAACATATCTTTTTGCTATTTCACCTTTAAAATTTGATGCATAGATTTTGAGTTGTTGTCTTGTAATGAAGGGGGGTAATTACTTTTTGGTATGTGTTTGTATATTTCAATGTTTTTGCATGCATGATGCACATGGACAAAACTCGCTGCGAATCAAAGATTGCAGCTAAGAAAGAATACATGCAGCGTTGCATGATTTGTCTCAATTGAAATGTTATTGTGGCATCATAGATTCAATGCATATTATAGAAAAGTACTTAATCAATGGCTAGTCACAAAATTATGACTCTTCTCCAGTGAAATCATGAGAACCTTCTGTATGATGACACTGTACCACCTAAACAATAACATGCAAAATTTAACATAACAATTTATATTCTTCTTTTTTTCACTACAGTGATATTCGAGAATGTCTAAAGCTAGACCAAGATCATAAAGTGTGTAAACCTCACTATAGGAAAGTAAAGAAGCTCACAAAGCAACTAGGGATGGCACAAGATTTTACAAATGAACAACAGTAAGTAAACAATTCACACCTATACTCTGTCTCATGTGAAGTTTTTATTCTATAGTATTTGTTTGTTTCATATGTTGTGTGAAATAAACATGCCTGTCAAAATTAGAACTTTATATGAGTCTGATGTGCCCACATGGGCAGTTATTTCAGGGAAACCTTTTTCTTGCAAGTTGACCTTAATAAAATACCATGCAGTAGCAATGAAAATGTTATTTCTTTAAAAGTTCCTCTGTGTGTTAAAAACAGACACACTTATCAAAAAATGTCTACTGTAAGTCATAAGTAAAACTGTTAAATATAGTGTGCTGCCAAAATTTTGACATACAATTGGACCAATTGAGCTCTTTTGTAATTGGTTGAGCTATGAGTTTTAAAATATTGGATGGGTCATAGTCGAGTCCATCATCTTAAAACTTACAGCCAGTCCAATAAATATTTGGTGTAAAGCATCCAATTTTATCATTATTATGTTTTGGATCCTATTTTCACGCACTTGGATTCATCAAAACAATGTAAAAAGTTGTTTATTGGTTCTTGAGTTTCAAAGCAATGTTTTTTAATGTTGTAAAAATAAACTCCTACAAAACTTATTTTTCATATGTACATACATTCATTGCCTTATAATTTATTTGCAGATATGATGATGCCATAGATAAATATCACCAAGCTTTAGAAACAGAAAGCCAAAATTGGATATATACGCAGAGAATAAAAACAAAAATATGTCATTGTCATTCTAAGGTGAGTTGTAAACCACGAGTAAGTTTAGGTAAAAGGGAAGTTCTTTACACTACTGTATATCCTCCTCTATATGTCAAATTCTTATCACTGTTTTTTGACAAGATAGGTAGAACTTTATTAGCCCAACTGATACGTTTATCAGTTGTTATTATCAAATGATCTGGAGTGTGATAATTGACAGCACAAATCATTTCACTAGCATCTATTAATGTTCACATGTGCAGTCATTGCTAGCTTATAGTAAATATTTGATTATAAAAACTGATGAGTGATGAGTAGGTTTTAGAACCAGAGATTGACAGCAGGTGTTTAGATTTGTGAAGCTAAGGTCAGTATGCACAAAACAAGTTAGCCAGGTCTAACGTTAGACCTGGGCTAAGTATGGCGGTTAGACCTATGGAGGGATCATTGTGCTCCTTTCTTTTCCTCCTAGCAAAGTCCAAAAGTTAAACTGCAGTCATCTAATATTAAGCTACACTACATGTATTTGCCCTTAACAGGATCTACAATAATATAGAATAAGGTATGTAAATCAAAGAGTTTCTGCTCCATAGAACTAATCTCTATAGTTAGACCAGTCTAAAGCTAGACGTGGTCTAACTTGTTTTGTACATAAGTACCTCAATGTCTAGAATGTGCAAATTAAAAGCGAACTACAGCACAATCTTTTGAAACAATCTTTCAAAAGATCATTGAATAGTACTGTTTTAAATATATTCAATGATATTGCAGTGATTTTTGGTGGCTAACATTTCCTGTACACTGAACCAAGAGGTATGAAAACCTCTGCCAGTATATTTTGCCTCCATAATCTTACTCAGAGATTTCAAGGAATGTAGTGTAGAGCATAAAGCGCCAATCCGGCTTGAAATGTGGGGGGAGGGGGGCATTCGGCCTGAATTGTCAAAAAGTGGCTTAAAAGAAGGGAACACGTTCCCCCCAGGTTTGATGCCCATGGTGTAGAGTGTGCCTTAAATGGCAATTCTAAATCTTCTTATGCTGTCTTCTGCACCCTAAAATATTAAATTGATTTTTTTACTATCCTGTTTTTCTTCACAGGCGCAACACACGCAAGAAGCATTAAAATTATGTGGTGAAATAATAGAAAAAGATGGTAATAATGTAGATGCACTTATAGATAGAGCAGAGGCACATATACAAAATGAAATGTATGATGATGGTAAGTATCTTATTGTTGTTACCGCATATTGTTGTTTCCATGCACAGATGATTTGGGGTCATGGTTTTTGATGGTACTGACATGTACGTACGGGTACTTATATTTGCATGGACCGCGAGGCTTGGCACAGACTGCCTTGACTCAGACCATTTGCATGGACTTATATGGATTGCATGCCTTATATAACAGGTTGATCGGAATAGCGGAATCAGCTAATCAAAAACCGCATACGATGTTGTGGTAGAACAGCCATGATAAGCCATATACAAATTGGTTCGAAATATTGTCCATGTATTTTCTAATTGTATATTTAGTTTTATTCAAAATAAAGTCAAATTTAACAAAAAGAAGAAATTGGAGCCCTCCCATAAACCAGTGTGGACGGTTGCATCACCTCAGTAAATCAAATTAGCATCCTGTTCCTGAATAGATGGTCCCTGTGAAATATGCTTTTTTTTATTCATAATAAACAGGGTTAACAGATATCACAAGTAAATATGTATCCTATTATTTGCAGGAGCTTTGTCTGCTCTTTGCGATGAAATTCTTGTTTGCATAATTTATTCATAATGTAGGAAAAATATTACAGTAACCACTCGGGTATAAGCCCACCCCCCTAGATGGGCAATTTAACTTCAAAAATGGGGGTGGGCTTATAACCGGGGAGGGGCTAGTAGTTGAATTTAAAAATAAGAAAAATCTTCCCCATTTGTACATGTGCCCAATGTATCAGTATTTTCTATCATCTTTGTCAATTTTTTTAAAATTTTAAGTATGGAATGTTAATTTTTTACTGATATTTTCTTAAATGTGAAAGAAAAGCATTGATATGATTTAAAAACTGACTACTGGGCTTATAACCGAAAGTGCACCCTTGTTCCCTGAATGGTTTAAAAATAGGGGTGGGCTTATAGCGAAGGTGGGCTTATACCCAGTGGTTACGGTACTTTGATAGCTGTAAAAAGTTGGAGAAACCAGCCATATTTTAATCATTATACTTTGGGCTTTGCATTTGTCCATGGTGTTGGTACTAAAGGCCGATGGTCAGACTGGGCAGTATAAATGCATATGACATGGTGGGAGGAACAACATGTTAAACACCCACTTATTATTCTTGGTGTTACTTGTGTTTTGTAGCTATAAATGATTACCAGAGAGCTAAAGAATTAGAGGATACACAAAGAACTCAGGATGGTTTGCAAAGGGCACAGAAACTACTAAAACAATCACAGAAGAGAGATTATTACAAAATTTTAGGTGTAAAAAGGTGAGTGACTTCAGCTTTACTGCAAAAGATTAAAATACACAAAAAAAGGACAACAGATTTTTATAGCACATTTATTACATCATGGGGCTTTACAGCATCATTCCAGTGAAATTTTAGGCCCCAAATATATTCCGTTTAGATGTTATGAACGAAAAAGTGATAGCCTCATCCTCAAATGTGGTATACCACACATATCGTTCTATGGGCTGTTGTGAAACATGTTTTACTTCTAATATCAAAACCACTAGTGCAATTTACCTCAGGCATCAATGTGAGGTACAAAACACAATACGAAAAAATCTGATCACCTACCTTTAGGTTGTGTACATGTAGACCGGGACAGTTGACAGTATAAAGTTTCTTGTCTAGGGGAATTACAAGCTACCTATTTTACCACAAGAACTGAATTATGACACCTTGGGATGTTTGAACTCATACCGTCACACATTGGTGTCTAGTGCTTTACTAATTGAGCTAAGTGGGTAAAGTTCAGATTACTAGAAAGTAACTTTTTCTCTTCAAAATTTGAATGTCCACAATGAGCACAAAAATGCAGCCTAAAAATATGTGAAAGATTTATTGTCTCAATGTTTCACTCGTTCATTTCATAGAAGACCAATTTGCAAATAATAATAAATGGATTTTGTTTTTCAAGTGTCCATATGCTTAATGAACACTAATTATTTTACGCCTGAATAAATTAGTCATGTCATTTGCATCTTCTGAGAAATGGTCAAAATTGAGTAGTCAATGTCCCAGGGAGTCAAAGACATTTAAATGCACAATTCAAGTTATTCTAATCTGTTCATCTTGATGTTGAGGGCGAGTTGGCACAGCGGTATTTCCTCGCTTTGCACCACTGAGGTCCCGGGTTCAAGCACCGGCGCGGCCCAAGGACTCATGTGCACTTGGTTTATCCCGATTCTATGCTCGCTCTCGCAGGTTTTCTCCAGGATCTCCTGTTTCCTCCTGCTTTCAAAAATCGGTGATTAGTTTGGTTATCAAAAACTTCCTTCACCCAATGGAATTTGGGGAGCTGCATAGATAACTAGTGGATGTTACGATCTAAGTGCGGATAGGGTTGCGCCAAGTTTGGCTGCAACCAGCCTAGTTGATGTGATCTGATTGTGATGATTCACCATGGCAGCAAAATTACAGCGCTTTGATCCCTCTGAGATCTGGGAAAAGGCGCTATATAAAACACTAAAATTTATTTATGTTCATTTGGTTAGTTTTTTTTCTTTTGGATCAGTTAAATCGTAGGTAGCTTAAGCAATCATATAACACTATTTTTTTTTCAGAAATGCAAGGAAAAAGGAAATCAATAAAGCATATAGAAAACTAGCAATGGAATGGCATCCAGATAAACATGAGGGTGAAGAAAAGAAGAAAGCTGAAAAGATGTTTATGGACATAGCTGCTGCAAAAGAAGTACTAACAGATCCTGGTAAGCGGCTTTGAAAATCTCTCTCTCTCTCTCTCTCGCTCTCTCTTTATCTCTCATAGCATACACATAATATGCAGGTGTGGTCCTCATGAGAGCTCGCTATCAAGTTTGGTTAGCAGCAGTCCTTGTTGCATCAGTCACAAGCTCATGCCAGTGAACTTCTTGATATCATCTAACCAGCTAGCTGCTGGTATTCCTCTCTTCCACCTGCCGTCCATCATCCCATCCACAAGTGATTTCTCAAGGCTTGAGTGTCTGGTAACATGTCCAAAATAGGACAGCTTTTGTGACAACATTTCAGCACATCGTGTCTTCTGTGATCTAATCTCTCGTAGGATCCAGTCCTCTTTTCTGTCCAAGATTCTGTGGTAGCACCAGAGTTTGAATGAATCCTATCTTTTTATCAGTTTACTTCTTTGTCCATGATTCGGAACCATGTGATGCTATTGCTAAGGCTGTTGCCTTGACAAACCATATCTTAAGGGGAGTTGGAAGTCTACTTTTCCATAAAGTGGAAAACTAGCTATGTTCGTTTTATTTGGAGGCATGTATATTGCATTGCAGGATTAGAATTTTGATGAGAATCCGTTAAATTTCCTCTTCTAATGGGTATGATTGTAAATATTTTTGGGATGAGTCATTACCCACATTGCTAACTGCATATGATCATGCCTTCAATGTTTATACACTACATATAATCAATATCAAAAAGGATGTATGAATTTGATTTTGATCAGAGCATTTTAAAATACCTAACAGGGCAAATTACCAAATTGGAATTCAATTGTCTCTCAACCATTTGCCCTTTTAAATAATTTTCATCCACCAACATCACTAGTGTGAGCGAGTGGGGAAACTCAAATTCTATTGTCTTGTTTGATAGATAATAAATCAGTGTGATGTACGACCTGTTGTGTTTTCCTTGTGACCATTTACCTCTGCAACATTGCAAGAACTGAGATACACATAGTAAAGATTGAAACTAAAATATAGATGAATGTCTCTAATCAGTGGCTTCTTATTGAATCTTAATTTGTTTACAGACATGAGGCAAAAATTTGACAATGGTGAAGATCCATTGGACCCTGAGGAACAGCAACAAAGACAACAATGGGGTAATCCGTTTGGCTTCAACCCATTTGGAAGTGGCGGCGGTGGTCATCATTTTAAGTTCCATTTCAATTGATGATAAGTCTATCCATTCATAGGACTTGGGTGCTTCATTGGGGGATAGCAATTTTCTAATATGATTTGCAACTAAACACAACAGAAAAAGAAAGTGCTCACTCCAGTCATCCATCATAAATATAAACCTGATTGGGTGATACTGATTTCATTGGATACGGTCGTATGCAGACAGTCATCCATGATAAATCTAAACCTGATTGGGTAATAACAATTTTATTGAATACGGTCGTATGCACAATTCTGTCCTCACTCCAGTCATCCATCATAAATCTAAACCTGATTGGGTGATAATGATTTCATTGGACATGGTTGTATGCAGAATCCTGTCCTCACTCCAGTCATCCATCATAAATCTAAACCTGATTGGGTGATAACAATTTCATTGAATACGGTCGTATGCACAATCCTGTCCTCACTCCAGTCATCCATCATAAATATAAACCTGATTGGGTGATAATGATTTCATTGGACACGGTCGTATGCACAATCCTGTCCTCACTCCAGTCATCCATCATAAATATAAACCTGATTGGGTGATAATGATTTCATTGGACACGGTCGTATGCACAATCCTGTCCTCACTCCAGTCATCCATCATAAATCTAAACCTGATTGGGTGATAACAATTTCATTGAACATGGTCGTATGCACAATCCTGTTATCACTCCAGTCATCCATCATAAATCTAAACCTGATTGGGTGATAACAATTTCATTGAATACGGTCGTATGCACAATTCTGTCCTCACTCCAGTCATCCATCATAAATCTAAACCTGATTGGGTGATAATGATTTCATTGGACACGGTCGTATGCAGAATCCTGTCCTCACTCCAGTCATCCATCATAAATCTAAACCTGATTGGGTGATAATGATTTCATTGGACACGGTCGTATGCACAATCCTGTCCTCACTCCAGTCATCCATCATAAATATAAACCTGATTGGGTGATAATGATTTCATTGGACACGGTCGTATGCACAATCCTGTCCTCACTCCAGTCATCCATCATAAATATAAACCTGATTGGGTGATAATGATTTCATTGGACACGGTCGTATGCACAATCCTGTCCTCACTCCAGTCATCCATCATAAATCTAAACCTGATTGGGTGATAATGATTTCATTGGACACGGTCGTATGCACAATCCTGTCCTCACTCCAGTCATCCATCATAAATCTAAACCTGATTGGGTGATAATGATTTCATTGGACACGGTCGTATGCAGAATCCTGTCCTCACTCCAGTCATCCATCATAAATCTAAACCTGATTGGGTGATAACAATTTCATTGAATACGGTCGTATGCACAATCCTGTCCTCACTCCAGTCATCCATCATAAATCTAAACCTGATTGGGTGATAACAATTTCATTGAATACGGTCGTATGCACAATCCTGTTATCACTCCAGTCATCCATCATAAATCTAAACCTGATTGGGTGATAACAATTTCATTGAATACGGTCGTATGCACAATCCTGTCCTCACTCCAGTCATCCATCATAAATCTAAACCTGATTGGGTGATAATGATATCATTGGACACGGTTGTATGCAGAATCCTGTCCTCACTCCAGTCATCCATCATAAATCTAAACCTGATTGGGTGATAATGATTTCATTGGACACGGTCGTATGCACAATCCTGTTATCACTCCAGTCATCCATCATAAATCTAAACCTGATTGGGTGATAACAATTTCATTGAATACGGTCGTATGCACAATCCTGTCCTCACTCCAGTCATCCATCATAAATCTAAACCTGATTGGGTGATAATGATTTCATTGGACACGGTTGTATGCAGAATCCTGTCCTCACTCCAGTCATCCATCATAAATCTAAACCTGATTGGGTGATAACAATTTCATTGAATACGGTCGTATGCACAATCCTGTCCTCACTCCAGTCATCCATCATAAATCTAAACCTGATTGGGTGATAATGATTTCATTGGATACGGTCGTATGCACAATCCTGTCCTCACTCCAGTCATCCATCATAAATCTAAACCTGATTGGGTGATAACAATTTCATTGAATACGGTCGTATGCACAATCCTGTTATCACTCCAGTCATCCATCATAAATCTAAACCTGATTGGGTGATAACAATTTCATTGAATACGGTCGTATGCACAATCCTGTCCTCACTCCAGTCATCCATCATAAATCTAAACCTGATTGGGTGATAATGATTTCATTGAATACGGTTGTATGCAGAATCCTGTCCTCACTCCAGTCATCCATCATAAATCTAAACCTGATTGGGTGATAACAATTTCATTGAATACGGTCGTATGCACAATCCTGTTATCACTCCAGTCATCCATCATAAATCTAAACCTGATTGGGTGATAACAATTTCATTGAATACGGTCGTATGCACAATCCTGTCCTCACTCCAGTCATCCATCATAAATCTAAACCTGATTGGGTGATAATGATTTCATTGGACACGGTTGTATGCAGAATCCTGTCCTCACTCCAGTCATCCATCATAAATCTAAACCTGATTGGGTGATAACAATTTCATTGAATACGGTCGTATGCACAATCCTGTCCTCACTCCAGTCATCCATCATAAATCTAAACCTGATTGGGTGATAATGATTTCATTGGACACGGTTGTATGCAGAATCCTGTCCTCACTCCAGTCATCCATCATAAATCTAAACCTGATTGGGTGATAACAATTTCATTGAATACGGTCGTATGCACAATCCTGTTATCACTCCAGTCATCCATCATAAATCTAAACCTGATTGGGTGATAACAATTTCATTGAATACGGTCGTATGCACAATTCTGTCCTCACTCCAGTCATCCATCATAAATCTAAACCTGATTGGGTGATAATGATTTCATTGGACACGGTCGTATGCACAATCCTGTTAGCTCTAATTTAATATCACATTTGCTACCAAAAGCTTGAAATTAACAACAATTGATGCCAGTATTTAGTATTTACATTTGGTGAATTTTCAAAAGTTGCAAATCAAAATGATCATGTAAAACTGCTTGGCGTGGTCAAGCTTGTTTGCCCGTTATTAGCCCCTGTTGCCTATCCCAGTGCCCGTACAGAGCATGGTATATTCAATTGTTCATTTGAGACACATGCCTAACACAACATTTCTTGGAATTAGAAGAGCTATTACCTAGCGATCATTTCTGGCCATGACATGGTCAAGCTTTACAGAATATCTTTACATGCTCCTGTTAATTTGCAAATTTTGACATTTATCAGTATAAAATTTTGCCAGTTTCAAATTGGAGGTAACAAGTTCGTGCACACAACCGCATCAATCAAATTGTTGTATAAACATGACCAGGTTTAGATTTATGACGAGTCAATGGAGTGAAGACTTTCTTTTTGTGTTTATGTTGATATTACAGACAAGCTATGTCTTGGGAGGGTTTTGACTGGAACAGAAAGAGACTGTCCACTTTGTTGTAAAAACTCCAAAACAGAATCATTTACATCACAGAAAATTAAGGACTTGGAAGCCTTTGAAATGTCATCAACTAAACTTGAGTTGGAAACAGTTATTTAATTGACTTATTTGTGAGTCAAGACTAGTTTGTCTGTATAACCACCAAATGTTTGATATATATATATATTCAGCAATCGACATCACCTTTTTTAACTCCTAAATTACTATGTATGGGTTGACATGTCTTTCTGAATGTATAATTTTATTACAGTTATATTGTTATGCAAGACTGCTGGCCTCTGTAGGCCGGTCCAGTCTATAGACAAATCTGACGAGCCAAGTGATAGTCAGGATAAAGTCAGCCATAGCTGGGGGCCATCCGCACCAAACTAGCTTAGTTCGTTTGGATTGCAATCCAAGAGGCCCACTATCGGGAGCGCATCGGACTGCGTAGCACTTGCGTCACGTCACGGGAGCGGTAAACGCTGCACGCCTATGATACTGGCGTCGCGTAAAATAGATGGATGGCCGCCAGTGAGGTTTAGGAATGTGGCTCGTCGGATTTGTGTATACTACTGGCCTGTGTAGGGCAGTAATCACTTGGTATGGACCTCTCCTAAATATAATGATAATTATGCTATTCGGTTTTAAAAGTAGTGACAAGATTGATCAAAGTTCCTTTACCAAGGAGTATGCTTACACCAAACTTTGCCAACTAGGGGGAGTGGCTCATGAAGTTGGACACTTCCAACGAACTGTGTTACTAGACAATCAGTGGTATTCCATAATTAGGATTATTACATGATGTGAGTATACTTAATCCCTTTATAAGGGATTTTTGGTGAACATTTTAGGCAGACATATTTGTTATCCTAGTTGAGACGCCTTTCACACACGTTTACACAGGAAGGGGTGACTGTAATGCAAGTATATGTCCTTTCTGACCATGTACCTTCATTGTGTGTATAAAAGTGGATAGTCCATTCAGCAGCCTCATCCACACTTCTCCACTATCAAAATGTAGATTTTGGTATTGGTAGAAAAACTTGGGGTCAAATATTGGGGTTGAAAATATTTTGTTGGATTTTATTAGCCAAAATGCATCAATATAGTTAAGTTGACCCATTCATCATTCAAACAGTGTTCTATAATGCATGTATTTGTTTTGAAGTTGGAAATTATTTCAGTTGCATGCACAAAATAGACTCGAGTAATTTGTCATTTCATTCTCGCATTATCTTAAAGCCAAATAGTTAAGGTGTTAAGATATAAAGAAGTAGAGTAAATGCATTGTGTATATGACATCATACGGTATTGTCCTGGACTTGATTGAGTGGACTTTGGACTGGGATAAGACCAGACACGCATCAACATAGTGCATTCACTCTACCTCTTATCTAAACACAATATACTTCAATAAGGGTGTGATGTCAACAAGTTCAACTAGACTGGATCCTTCAGTCTTTCAACAAATATGCACGGTCATTGGGTTGTGGGTAATAAAGATGCCACAATGTGAGGCTTGGCAGGATTCAGGCTGAAGTTCGACCATCAGCTTATGTCAATCACTATTAATCCAAAATAACCTCAATCCCAATGACATAGTTCAGTCAACCCATTTGACAATCATACCTCAAAATTTAACCTCAATTTGATGAGTATGAGTTTTTGTACCCAAAGCATCATCTAAAGGTCTTCTATTAATGCACAAATGTAATGGGGTTGATATGTCCCGACTTATGAGTCATAATATGACCATGCTTGAGACTCAAGACATTGCTGTTGATGTCAAAGGTCATTTGGTGTACATGCTGAAGTGGTCTTGATTTAGATCATTTTGATCCCATGTGTTTACTGCACATACAAATATTTGACAATTCTTATTAATAAGTAAGGTTTCAAAACTAGCTGGTTACATTGCATTTGGTGAATCAGTCAGTTGACATTTGCTGGTACTTTATTTAGTATTTATATTAAATAACTTAAAGGAGTATTTCGTGATCCTAGCATCCTCTATTTATGTCATTTTTCATTAGATATCCACGAAAAAAACCTATTCCCAAAATTTCAGTTGATTCCGATTTTGCGTTCGCGAGTTATGCATGATTCTCCATAGACAATTATGCGTTGTAATTTCGTTCTGGTGCACCAGAACGAAATTCAAATTTCACGATATCTTTATGTAAACGAATTAATCTGCAAGAAATATTTTGTACATAAACATTATGTAGCCAGAGGTTTCCAGTGATATAAAAATCTCAACTTTTTTGAGAAAAGTGGGGGGATGAGGCTGTGGATCACGAAATGCCCTTTTAAGACATTTATTTTGTATTGCGTATTTTACTTTAAAGATGACGGAAAAGACTCATATCTTTGGACCTAATGATTTTCCAGGTTAAATAATTAAAAATTTGAACACAAACATCAGAATCTATTCAATTGTTGTCAATGTTTGAAATATTAAAGTTTACAAACATTAGGCACCAATTGTTATGTTTAAGATAACAATTAAGATTTTTATTTTACTGTTGCTGTTGCTTGAATAGTAAAATATGGAATACATGTTAGTTCTCAGGATTGAACACTTTTTCCATATTTTCAACTAAAAAACCAATTAAAGCCGTGTGTCTGAGTTAAGTGAATACATTGTAAAGTTGGGATCAGAAAATAAGTGATAACAACAGGTGTCTCTGAAATGCTGCTATATAATAACTAATGTAGTTGGTGTTAAACTGAAATGTAATAATAACCCTCCCATTATATGGGAAATTCAAAAAGATGTGGGCATGCATCCTTCCTTTATTCTTCCAGTACTAGGACGATGCAATATCTCAACAAGATTCAACTTGTGCAAATTTAATGTGCTCTAGAGGTAGTTTCACAGACCTGCTATATAGAAAGTGGGTGTTTTTTTCATACTGTTAACTTCTCTGTTATAGTCAATTCAAAGTTTGAGCAAAGACACAGGCTATATAGAATTGGACCAAACAGTTTAATTTAATGTTCTAGGTGATACATGTTAGGAGTCGCATAATTTAGTTTATTATCATCATAAGGAAAAAGTGCCTTTTTGTATGTTTTATTACTTTGTACATACACAAAAACAACCCAGGATTTATCTGTATCGAAGTTTCCTTTCTACACATATGTCGTTGCATTGAAGAAGATACTCATATTTTATAATACATGGATTACTTCACTAAACAGTAAACACTTCTACATCACTCAAAGAAATTAAAGGATCATTCGTCTTTATTATCAAAAACAGATATAAATCATATGAGTGTCATTTCATTGAGAATGTTTAGGCAAGAGAACACTAGCACAAGCAAGAACTGATGTCCTGTGACACTAAAAAACACATTGGTTAGCACCATGACAACAAAAATAGAAATCAAGTCAAATCAACATTGTCACATTATGATCCTTTAATTGTTTTGAGTGGTGTATATCTTTGTTTGTGTCTAAATAAATGATCCAGTGATTTGGCACATCAAAGTGGATCATTATAAAGTCGTGTGCGTTAGTCTGAGCAAGGGAGTGCCGTTCTTTTCTGAAAAAACTGTAGCTCTTGTTGGACATTCAAAAGGGAAGAGGACACCTTGCAATAATCATTACTTGTTATATTGTAAGCTTTGAACCCACTTTGGTTTATGTCTTCAAATAGTTTTATACCAAACATACATTTGGTAAGACTAGTCCTTTAGGAATATAAATTTGGTAAGACTAGTCCTCGCTAACTTTCTCCAAGAGAACAAAGATAGTGACAGATTGCATTATATAGCTTACACAATAACCCTCTTAACCAGAAACGCTGTAAAAATCATCAAAGATGAATAGGATTCTTCTGTTTTCAAGAGAGGTATTTGGTGTTAATTTAAAGAAACATATATTTTATATCAAAACAAATCAACATTTCTGCAGAAATGAAACATTTGACATGGGCGAGTAACAGAAAACTAATAATAACCACAATAAATACACTTTGTGAATGTGAATGTGGAATTTAAATGTAAGCGATGTGATGCTTCTATTACACTGTCCAATTTACCATGATGATACTTGAACAAGAGTTCAATGTAATCATGAAGGGCCCAGGATAAATAAAAGTACATACTATGTATTATTAGGAACATTACATGCAGTCTAACCTCGGTTATTTGGCAATGATGGGACTAAGTGAAATATCCAGGTAACTAAAGTGTAATTTTGAACTGAAGTATTTGGGGCAACCCAAAAGTAAAGATGGTTTGTTTGGTTGCTCCAAACCACATCAAATGATATTTCTACTCAGGACAGTGCTGCAAACAAGATTAGAAACTACCACACTATATTTTCCTTAGTTAGAGATATCTGTGCTATTAAGGGATCTAGAATGGCGTTTATTGCGTTTCGACAGTATTTTTGTGGGACATGAGAGCACATCAGACATATCGAATTGCATTCTGAATACGAAGCATGTCTTTCTGATATCAAATAATTTTCATTTTTGAAATTCACGATATAATACAAATTTTATGACAAATTATTAAAATTTGATATTTTTCAAATTTTGATATATAACAGTCCTCGAAATAAATTTTATAAATCTAATGATATATTCTTAAAGTGTATGTAGCTGGGAGGAAAAGCCGACGATCAATTGAAAATTGAAGATATGGATTTTTTTCCCAAAAAGACCTATTTTTTTTTGGTGTTTTAGGAAAAAAATCCATATCTTCAATAATGAAAGGTCAAAATTTTCAATTGATCGTCGGCTTTTCATCCCACCTACATACACTTTTAGTATAAATCATCAGATTTATAAAGTTTACTTCAAGTACTGTTAAATATCAAAAAAAATATCAATTTTAATGATTTGCCATAAAATGTATTACATTGCTAATTTCAAAAATCAAAATTATTTGATATCAGAAGGACATTCTTCAGTATTCAGAATGCAATTCGATATGTCTGATGTGCTCTAATGTCCCACAATAAATACTGTCCAAACGCTCATACCCCAGCCCTTAAGGCAATTTTCCATTACGACAAAAATTGTGTTTCTGCTTCCTGCTGCAATTTTCAATTCTCTGGTGGGATTTTCTCTTCTGTTCTGCGATTATCAACTCAAACGATCATGTTTGTATGGAGCAATGTTGCTCTTCTCAACATTTTGTGGAGCCAGCATTCAGCAAACTTTTTGCCGTAGTGGAAAAAATCTTGTTTTTTCCCAAACCTAAAATACAAGTTAGACACTAGACAAAGAGAGTCCATGCGTATAGAGAGGTTGAACCGTATGCAAGTTATTGATCTGTATTCTATGTGGCCATCTGGCAGGCAATTTGATTTGATTATTGTGTACAATTCTTATAAATTTATGTACTATATAGATTCCCTTTGGAATATATTGTAACTTTTTGGGGAATAAAATGGTGTGGAATTGAACCACACAGTTTTCATATATTTATGTGTCTAATATGTGTGTATGTTGTTGCAGTATCTGTTTTGTTCAGTATAGAGGACATGTACACTACAAGATTCTTATTGCTGTCACCTGCACAGGTACACCATTGCCAAGGTACCTGACTGGTGTGCACAAAGTACCTACATAGTATTGCACAGGAGGCACCAGCAGTGGTACTGCACTGCTACTATACTGGTACTCCCCTGATACTCTAAGTACCAGCCAAATACCTTGGCGGTAGGCACCTGTGCAGGAGGCTCCAAATAGGAATCTTGTAGTGAAGTAGATGAACCCTGTGGAACATGAACCCATAATAATAGGGTTGGGCGAATCTGAACTTTTTTTACAAAACTAATTTCAAACAAGTTGTTTCTATGGCCAAATTTAGCGTAGAATACAAATCCGTCAAAATTTTTGACCTCTGATAACGTTTGACCCCTGTACTATTCAAAAATTCAAAATGGCTGCCAAAATAGCATCTTTTTGCATGTTTGTGGCATATTTTAATAGATATATAGCTTCAATGCGTCTTTTTATTTTGTTTTTGGGGTTGAGGAACACAAATTTGACACTTTTGAGATGATTATCTGTACCCTGTACAAGTTTAGTTGCCAAAAAATTCAAAATGGCCGCCAAAATGACGTCATTTTGCTTGTAATAGCATATTTTAATAGACATATGGCTTCAAATAAGTCTTTTTGATGTTTTTGGATTTGGGAGCCCGACTTTGACACTTATAAGATGATTTGGAGTACCTGTACGAGTTATCAGTTGCCAGAAATTCAAAATGGCCGCCAAAATGACGTAATTTTGCTTGTAATAGAACATTTTGACAAAAACATGGTTACAAGTATGTCTTTATTTATGTTTATTTATGTAGAGGAGTACAAAATAAACACTTTTAACATAATTAGCAGTACCATATACAAATTATGTGTCGTCAGCATTGAATATCATCCAATTTTGTTGAGGAAAACAGCTGAAATCTAAGGTGTTATTGCATTTGTAATTTCTAGTAACTGTGAGCGACTGCATTTTGTATTACACTAGGATATTTTTCAACAAAGCATCAATATCTGCTGACAAGGTTGATTCTAGTTTCACACCATTTTGAATGGACTGTCATGGACTGTCTCAGTTCTTTGCACGAAATATTCACCACTTGCTACAATGCGAACATCCAATTTAGCAAATGCTACTTCACATCCTAGATTTTTCATTGGAACGAATTCCATCTTAGCCTCATCAATTTCTAAAGCTGTGACAGAATGCTATTTCAGATAACTCTCTCTCCAACATATCAATCACCTCATTATAAAGTACTGCTCCATAAAGTCTGCTTGACTGGCCATCATCTGCAACCATGGAATCATCTCTGATTTGTTTCAGTTCAGGTAACCTTTGCTCAAAAAATGAATGTATCCCATTCTGTCCACTCATTTGTCGACATGGCATCTATTTCCAGGAAATCTATCAGTGGGAAAATTAAAGCATCATCCAGTTGAAAATAGATCTCAGAACAATACAGGAACCAACCGTTGTGCATGTACGTGGACAGTGGACACTGCCAAAAGTAATTTATTGTAAGTTGATATCAACGAAAGCATAAAAGACGTCTATGATATAAACTGCTGACGACACAAGAACTCCTTTGCAATTTCAGCAATTCTACCAATCTATTTGCAGTGAACCCTTTGAAGCCAGTATGGTCGATACCTGCTGTCTCCATCCATGAAGTGTATTCAATCTAGAGGAATATGCAGTGAGCTGCATGACTTGGAGATAGTAGCTTCGAAATCGCAATAAGGGTCAATGTATAGGCAATAGATGTGGCTTCTGAACTCCCAATTTTCTGTTCAATATTTCTGAAGACTTCATCAGATGCATGATATGAGCATTGTAGCAAGTGGTGCATCCACGTCAGTCATGTCAGTTCAAACCCATTCTCGTAAAAACATAGTCACAATGAATCGGCTGGTGGTGGTGGACCAGTCATTCACTTAACAATGGTGATAAATGCAGAAAATAGAAAATGGGCAAGAAGTTCTGACAGTGTTTAAGATGTTAAGGAGACAGGGTCCAATTACTGCAGACAATTAAAATATCAAAGCGACTCACCCTAGCAGAACTGAAAAGGAAGAAACTTTCTAGAACCATGAAACTTCTAGATGCATATATAAGAGCCACCAAGGCCCTGTGACACAGGATTCTATCAATATCATTGCACACTTAACTGAAAAAGTACTACTTAGCAAATTTGGCTAGTACCTCAGGGGTTCAAGTAGCCCCAGATACTCACCAAATGAAAGTGAACAATAGATTCAAAATGGTAAAAATTTCTGTGCAAAGAACTGAGATAATCCATTCGAAATGCTATGAAACCAGAATCAAACTTGTCAGCATATTGATGCTTTGTTGAAAATATTCTAGTGTAAAATACAAAATGCAGGTCGCTCACAGTTCCTAAAAATTACAAATGCAATGACATACTATGTAAATACTTGTAAATTATAATCCTGTTTATATTTCTACTCCTTTAGAGAAGTAAATTTCAGCAGTTTTCTTCAACAAAAGTGGATGATATTCAATGCTAGCAACTCACAATCCGTATATGGTGCTAATTAAGTAAATGGTACTGCTAATCCGTATATGGTACTGCTAATCAAGACTAATTAAGTTAGTCGCTAATTTGTGTTCCCCAACATCAAAACATAGATAAAGACATGATTTGTAGCCGATGTATCTGTGAAAATATGCTTTTGACAAACAAATGACGTCATTTTGGCAGCCATTTTGAATTTCTGGCAACTGATAACTCGTACAGAATACTCCAAATCTTGTTATAAGTGTCACAGTTGTGATCCCAAATCCAAAAACATATAAAACAACTTATTTAAAGCCATGTATCTATTAAAATATGCTATTACAAGCAAAATGACGTCATTTTGGCGGCCATTTTGAATTTTTTGGCTACTGAACTTGTACAAGGTATGGATAATCATCTCAAAAGTGTCAAATATGTGTTCTTCTACCCCCCAAAACATACAAAAAGACATACTGAAGCTCTTTATCTATTAAAATATGCCACAAACAAGCAAAAATATGTTATTTTGGCAGCCATTTTGAATTTTTGAACAGTACAGGGGTCAAACGTCATCGGAGGTCAAAAATGTTGGCAGATTCGTGTTCTACGGCATATTTGGCCATAGAAACAACTTGTTTAAAAAAAATTATGGTGATTCGCCCAACCCTAATAATAATATTAAAATGGAAATAAGGAGAATAATGCAGCGGTAGGACTACGAGTACATGCTCTGGTTTTTAAACATCAAATCATGGCAAAGCCAATTGCCAGGGTGTTTTATTACAAATTGGTAATATTTAGTCTTTTATGATGGAAAGGTTGAAACATACACACCAAGAGCTCAGAGAGGTAGTAATCTGGATGAAAGCTTCTCTTTGTCAGCAATCATAGTTTGTGAGAAATAAGAATCGTTAAACATAGGTCAATTTAGGGTCTTGAGTGAAAAATGTATGGGAATTGGTCAAAACGGGGATGAAATTTCATAAGGAATCAGGGCGAGGGGGGACGTATACTGTTTTGTCTGTAATAAATGCCCAGGGGCATGCAATTTTTTGCAAGAGGTCGTTTTTTAGAATCAAGTTTTCAGTGAAAATCACTCACTTCGTTTACATGTTTAAATCCAATATGGCAAGGGCGTGGCCCATGTAACAGGATATCAATGCGTATCACTTGGGGAGTGAAATTGTACAAAATCACGTACGGAGATGTTGTTGTGTTTGCACTAGCCCTGCTTATTCCATGATTTTTGCTAATTTTATAATAAAATTGTAACTAAAATGTTAGAAAATAACAAACATCAAGCCGCAAGAAAAATGACCACATGAAGCTGCAAGAATAATGAACGTGTCGTAAAGCACTGCGATTAGTACGCAGAGTGCTTGCCTGTGCATTATACACAATCAGTTCATGGTTCGCATATTTCTAATGTTTGCTCTGATTCGTTCTTGCTATCGAAGAGTGTATGAATGGTAAATACTATGAAATTACATCTAAGTGCATTTAAAGCAAGAATGTGATTTACTTTGTGAAATTCTTCCATAATTTGACAATGAAGGATGCAAGTTAAGTTAGAATAGGTTTTGTCCAAACATTTCAATGATAGTGACGGCCAGCACTGATGCTAATATCACTTTTTCATTAAAAAATCCACAGGAGGCCATTATTCGAGGGAAGCATTTATTACAGACATAGTTTGACCTATCTGTGATGCACCATTCTCAAGTTACAATCAAAAAGATCAAATCTCACATTTTGGGCTCTACATGGATAAACATCGTCAAAATCGACTTCTGAACAAGCAACATATAGACAATACTCAGTGAGTTCTATTTTACAAAGTTTATGCTAAATAAACTTGTTTTTTATTTAAAAAAAAAAAAAATACTAGGAATGTGCTCACACATTCTATACAAAAGATTAACAAGTTCATGAGTCAGAGGTCACAAATAAAACCACCTTTGACCCTTACATTTAAAGTTACTAATGTGCATTGAATTGTACTTTCAATCTCATCTTCAGAGGCACTTCAAGTAGTTTCTACATTTACACTATACAACAGAGACATCACTGTCTGTACCCTGAAGATGAGGTTGTCATATTTTTAGCAAAATGTTTCCCCAGTAACTATTTAATTTTACAAAAGCAGTCAAACATTGAATTAATTTAATTGGTGCTAAAATAATTTCACAAACAGTCATCAATACCTTCAGTCAAAATTTAATTCTGATATTTCTTTTATTTTGCCTAACAGTCCTGCAATCCCTAATAAGCTTATGAAGCAATATATAATAGCCACTCCAAACAATGAAATCCAGGATCAAAATTAGTTTCCCAATTAGTAGTTTCTACTTCCTTGATGACGTTCACAAATGTAACACTGTATCCAAAAAGTGTAACAAGAAAATAAAAGCCCCAGTTATGAAGGCCAAGTACAAAGACAATTTGTTTTAGTTCAAGTTTCAAATTTCCTAGCAAGAATGTGATCATATCTTTTTTGTTGTACTTCCACTTACCCAACAACTTCCGAATCTCTAATCTAGTGAGAGTCGTGTGTGACACTCGTCTATAACAATACTAGTATTATTAACCCTACTATGTGCCAATGAAATATTACTTCGTTATATAATACTCAGCCCACTGTCCAAGGTTTCAAGCCAGTTGCACAGAAAAATTTCACATTGATATTAAGTTTTGCCCCACTTCAACATTTTACACAAGGGTCATTCATGCTCCATGTTTTTCGAGTTAATTTTGTTAACGGCCTGATGAATTTGTGGTCATTGTAGAGCTGAATTTACACCATTATTGCTGGTGATGTATTACTTCTCTTCCCATCTATTGGCTTAATCCACACTGTGAGTTTTAAATGGAATAAGCACATCAACCAACTCTATTTGAAACTCCCCTCCCTATGTGGAACAATCAGATTGAATCTTTCTCATCAGAGGGTGTATGAAATTCAAATGGAGCTGTCTAATGTGTTAATTCCATTGTTCATTCCATTTGAAATTCATACTCCCACTGTGGAAGATATTCCCATCATCTTCCACAGAGCGAGTGTGGATTTGATATGGAACAGCCCATTTTAGAATCAAGATCAATGTCTTATAGAATGAACAATACAGCAATGCCTACCTCGGAACAGTACATTTTATATTAATTTCATTGTGCGATAATAGTGTGCTGGAAAAATCCATTGTGCAATAAATTAAAAGTAAAATGGACCATGCATACGTATATACTAACTATATAACCCTAGACAGTAGGCAATAAACAGTGTGTGCTACCAACACTCCCCTTCAATCTTTAAAAATGTCAACATCCCGTCTCCGACAGATATGTGACACTCTTCAAGGTCAATAACATCAGTCTGAAAAAGGCTTAGCAACCGCAACCATAAGCTCACGTAAATGAACAATTTTTGTTGTTAGAATAGTCATAAATTCATCAATATCTGGCTCTTTCTTAATATTTTGACATTTTAATACCAGAAACTAGCAATTATGCACAATGCAACTCAACATTATACTGGCATACATGATTTTGTCAAATTATACAACTTGCAGGTTTTTTTTCTGATGTTATGCAAAATGAGTTTTGACACAGTGCTACTGTAAACAATTATCATAATCATATTTTCTGTATCACCAATAAATTGATCATTTTCACATAGATCCCAATAATTTTCGTTTGTGAGGATGGTTGGAAAGAAGGGTTTTTGTCATACAGAATTGGTGATAACATTTAATAACTCTTTTAATCTGTGATTTCTTTCCAGAAAACAAAAGCCACAAACATGGCCTTTGTTCCCATCTACCAACATCCAACAACAATTTAAACCATTTACATGATCTTGTTGTATAACAGTACACACATAAAGTTGCACACTTGGAATATGGCACTTCATCCTGCATGTCGTTCTTGAACAAACCTTGGCAAGAAAAGTACCGGTCTTGTTTTAAAGAATTTGGTAAGTTACTAACATTAAATTTACTACAAAGAGAAATGACACTCTAGTGGGCATTATTTTGTTCAACGCAAACTGAGACTTGCATACCTAAACGTTTACGACAACCATACCTTATTCGAGTATAGATTCTCCTAATCCTAGAACACCCTTAGGCAGTGCCGTGTGCAGCAGGTTTTCACAAGTGATTTCCCTTCCACTGTCTGTAATTCACCCCAGACTGTGTGCATTTCCACGACTGACTGACTTACAAAGGGGGGCAATTTCAAATGGAGTCACCCATTCAGGTAACCCCATTTGAAATCACACTCCCTGTGTGGAAGATTAAGGTCATGTTCTCCATAAGGAGTGCACTGGTAATGACCTCACACAGAGATTGGCCAAGTTGGAAATATACAACATCATTCACTTCTACCAGAATGTAAATCTTAGCTTCTAAAATTAGGTGTAATGATTAGCAAATTTAGCACAGGTAAACAAAGCAGAGTTATGGTAAGGTGATAATATTGTCCTGTTTTATGTACAGAGACTTGAGGTTGACTGGTTCCAATAAGGTATTACTGTACACTGTACAATCACTCGTATCAATACATATCTTACAACATGTTACAACCATTATAAATATCTCTTGTTTCTTAAGATTACCATAACGTAGCACTATTCAGTTTATCAAAATTCCTTCAACCAGATGTGTACCTGGTCACCCTGAATGTGTTTTATCCATCGCCGAGCGACAAGGATTGGTTTTTTAATCAATGAGTTTTGTTGCTTTCAAAAACAGCTGACTACTTCATTAGTCGAATACCAGTCACTCAGCGATAGAGTATATTCAGCTTAAAGAGGAAGGCCCACTTGGCCAGTTCGCCACAGAAGAACCGACTTACTCCTGTTACTTTGATGACAGACAGAACATAATTTATATGGATAAATTTTAACCTTGACCAATTCCCTTAAGAACTTGAACCAAAAATGGGTCTTCCTCTTTACGTGACCATAGCCAGCACCAGTATAAAAACACATACAGGTGGTAAACCTTGATTGTGCATGCACAATGCTATAGTAAAAGGAGCCACTGTATGTTTCCAAACAGCAAGACTTTGAATACAATATGATTTCACTTCAAACTGACCAGACCATAGACTTGGACCTGAAACAGCCCATTACAATACATGGAGGGGGGAAAAGATGTTACTATTCTTTGGTTCACCTCAATTTCGCTAGTGCCATATCGTGCAGAGCATATACCCACATGGCGGTGTATCGATAGCCTGCGGTGCAACTGCGAAAAAGCACTGACATCACTATCCAACTTGAAGCCAACCAATGTATTTAACCAAAACTGCTAGTCTCATTATATATCCATGATGAATTACACTGTGCTGTATGCTTTGTTTCAGTTTGGCATGGATGGAGCGACTATTTGAAAAACGCTCTTACGTAACTGCAGCCCAACATGGGTTAACTTGTCTTGTTTAGAAAAAATAGAACAATGAAATATGAATAGGGTATCACAACATTTGTAAAAGTAGTAATGGCAATAAAACAGCCGTGGATTTTTATAACTTATGGTAGCTGGTCATATGTTCAGAGTAGGCCCTAAATTGATAAAAATTTGCAAGGAAAAAAAAGAAAACACAAAAAGGACAACTTTCTAATCTTCTAAAGCCTTTCTGTCTTATACCAAATCTGGTATTCTGTACCCACCTAAAAAGATTCTATTTTGAAGACTACAAAATGTTTGCTTGTGCATAACCCATAATTTTGTAAAAATCAATGAAAAAATAAATAAAAGAACATATATCTAATCTTCACAATACAACAACTAAACACAATTTCAAATAAGGAACAACAACACAATTTAAAATATTTGTATATTATTCAAGCAAAACATCAACAAAAAATAATATAAAATCTACATCACATAGTTGGTTCGTTCACAAAACTGACAAAACTTGCACCAACAGGATCTATGATAATTTAATGCATGCATGCTTGTGGATATTTGTACGGCATCAGTGCTCCAAAGGCGAAATTTTGATGTGGTTATTAATTAATATTTTCATAATTGACAACCTGCATGACCTCTGAACTTGCAATACAGATCCATCCATATTTAGTGGAGTGGCTATATTTCATGATCCAGTACTGACACTTTTATATTTTGATTTACCTTGAAGGCAAACAAGCAAAAAAGTGCAATTTCTTCCTCAAGTACTTCAAATTGATATTTTTAAAATTCTGCGTTATAGACATTTTCAGGATGACTTTTACGGAAAAAACAAACAAACATGATCATGTACGACCATCAAAATGTAATCCACCAATCAATTTCTGGTGATTTGTTCACATATTTGTCGACCACGCACTAAAGACGTCATTCAATACATAGCTCATCAAGTGAGAGCAACGGAGTACAAATTGGCCTTAACAATCAGATCATATCATGCGCTCATGGAACATGCTGTTGCCAGTGTGCCATTGGTTGTAGTGTGTTTATTTACAACATGCTACATCTTTTTGGACTAATTTCTGATAGCTGCTGATAAGGTCTATTGCAATTGCAAAACACCCTGATCCATTTTTTTAAAACAAAGCATAGGCTATATTAGGGACATCACTGCACAATGCACGTTCTATTTTTATATATTAAATTACTATGCATTGCAAATAAGGCTTTTGGGGACTCAAGTAACAAGTTCCTGCCCGTCCTTGCCGGGTCAAAATTCCAGTTACGGGTTAACAAGTGCATGGTGGAACATTCTTTAAAGTTTGCTCAACTTATAATCGTTGAAATAATACCTCCGGTGGAGGCACACAAAATGAGATTCGTAACATTGTGATTTGTCATGCATGCAGTTGGGCACAGCACTTAACACTTACGCTTGTTGCGTAGCTGACGCGCAAGTTGTGACTTTATTGACATGCGCAGTAACAAAACCAAATCATTTTCGTCTATTATAAGCCGAACAATACATGCACTGATTTTTTGTTATTTTTGCCTTCTGGTCCCCAACCAACACAGATGTCAAGACTATGATTCACCTAATAAAACTAATAATTTCTTCATTTTCTTGACCACAGTAAGTTTTTTAAATCTTTAACGTTGAGATGATTTATTCAGATTTTTTATTGAATAAATGTAGACCTTTGGTGCTGAATTCTGCACCTATACAATATGGGTCCCCGGATTCCCACCCAAAAATTCAATCGGGTACACAAGTGCATAATTAACCGTTAGGTGACAGCCTTAGTTGCCAAGGTGGAGCAAACAACATGAGAATACAGACAACCTGCCAAGTCTCACTCCATTCAATGATCACCACTCATTAATTACACATGATATATCTGTTGATCTGACCCTCAGCTCTCATTGGCTTCCATTCATGACAAGATTCAAAATCCAAGATGTGGTACTAATATCAATCATCATGCTGGTCAACACTTGTAATAATCCAATAGGGCCATTCATTCAAAGGTCATCACCTGTGTTGTTGTCCCACCCTCCCACCCATCACATCTATATTAATAGTTCCTTGCTTCCTTCATCTCATCTTCACAACATTGCTCTCAAATTCCATAGAAATATATACAACCAGCTCCACAAATAAAACAACAAAAAATGAGCTTACACTTTCAGAATTATCTACACTGTCACAAATTCTACTTCAGCTTAACAGCCAGCTAACGAGAGCAGGCTGATTTAAACCGGCTATAAATAGTCAACTTCTAGCTTATTCTCCCACAGATTTCACTGCAACTTGGGGATGTCTTTTGATTATTTCATGTATATTACATCCTTTAAAAAAGATGATATATTGGGTTATTACGGACTAAAACCCATTTCTTAATTCTTATGTTACAAATATATAATTCTCTCTTTCTTTGCACCTTATAATTAGGCTTTAAAAGGCTACCTGTACATACATAACACTATTAACAAGACATCCTTTGCCAGTGAACAGTTTCCTGGGGAATCATTCCAATGATTTAGACTGCTCTTCCATTATCATAGTGCAGCAGAATAGCATACATAAATAGGCACACTCAATCCGTTTAGCAGTTTACAGCAAACCAAACATTTCTGCATTATAAAGTATCTGCCAAGCAAACAAAGTAGCAACAGCATTAGTGTGCATCTCCAAGTTCAAAACTATTCCACTCAAAAGATGCTGAATTATAAACACTCCCCCTGGACTACAGCGCAACCTCGATATTCATGAATTGTTCCTCGGGACTGGAACGATCGGACCCGCTTCCAAGCAGGGAGGAGGGCGTGTCCGTAGCATCTCTCGATTGAGCCGCGTCCGAGAACGAACCAAGACTGGACGCTTGCGAATGTCCACCTAAACTCTCTGTTGCCATGGCAACTTCAATATCAGTCTGTGAGAGTGGGGTAGCGAGTGGAGAGAGTTGAGGGTCCCTAGACCTGCCCCCAGGCATGGATCTGTGGGAGGTGGAGGGACCTGCTGACGTTGAGGCTTGAGTGTGGATGCCACTTGGACCTGCTATGATGGAAGTGCTGGATGGCGGCTGCTTTCTCTGGTTTGCCATATCTGTGAAAGACATGAATATGAAAACAGTGAGTTTGAAATCAGGAGAATCAATTTCTAATTCTTTCATCACTGCATCATGATAATGATGAATTTAGGCATCCCTTCAATTTATTGCTTGTAAATATCAGACTGGCTTTTGCAGAATGTTACAAATAAATCTTAGTCCACCTAACTACTAAGTAAAAAGTCAATCAAAGATGCAGAATGTTGAAAGAAAGTAATCGATAATGGAAAAGTTACAACTGCTAACAGCTCCTGGATTAATTGTGATTTGCACACGCTCTTGGTCCACTTCGGAAACTATGGTTTGTACGCACAAAACAAGTTAGACCTGGTCTGACTAGATTATTAGTCTTACGGAGAAAATTTTAACTGCAATAACTGATGGTATAAAGTTGGCGGTAAGCTTGAGCTGAACCCTATGAAGAACACAACACATGTGCACTTACCAAGTAAATATTGTTCTAATGCTTTAGGCACCATGGTGCTAGCCTTCTCTAAGTCTGAATTACTGCACGTTCCCTTCTCCAGGCCATATGCCATACCCATACGCTTTAAAACCTCTATGTCATCATGTATTTCAAAAGTGTTATCAAAATTAAATAGGTATTCAAATCTGTGGAATGAAAAAGAAATAGATCATTACAAGGACTGCGATTTCTGTATAGGCCTATATGATACAAAGGACACGATCTGGTCCATGGGGGCTAAAGGAGGCATTTTTGAAAATTGAGTTACTGTAATTTTTACATTACACATACAATTGGCTATCATTTACTGAAAATACCAAAGGTCTTTTTTTATCTTTTGGTTCTAAAGTTATGAAGTTTTTTGATGTCTATTTTCTTATGTATTTTATTGTTTTTTAATCCATATTTTTACCTTTATCTCAGTTTCAAATTTGCCACCTTTGGCCCCCATGGACCAGATCGTGTCACATATTATGATACAAAGAACATGTATGTATTTGCTTCTGAGGTGTTACTGAACTTCTTAAAATAACACTGTGTTCCAAAATGATGCCTTGCAAATTAGTTGTCACCATTTGACCTGTTTGAGCAAGAGTACCAGGATCCATTGGAACACTTAGCTGGTGATAAGTAGCCTTGGTTCAAGGCATAAGGCTGTTTACTCTCTTCTTTTAACAACTTGTTTTTAAAATAAAAGTTAAACCATGGTCGATGGCCCTACTGCCTTTTGAATCTTGTTTTGCCTTTTCTTTATAAACCATGGGAACTATCCAAGACCACGTTTTCATGTGTGAGCGATCTAGTACTCGGCATTGCACTGTAAGCCAACATGAATAAAACCAAATGCAGATCCCTCACCTTAATCCAATACACACACAAACAATACATAACGTGTATAGTACTGCAGAGGAGGTATTCTCACTACATTATTATCTGAAGGTATCATTATAATGTGGTGTGATCAAGCAAAATCAGTCTAAAGTCAGGCATATTTAATTTTCAGTTTTCTATATGATTGCAATCATTTAAAAGCTACATTTTGAAGAAACCCTTATTGAAATTTAGTTCCAAAGATATGAACAGTTGAAGTGTTTCCAAAACAATAGGCAACGAAAGAAATTGAATACCTGAGTGGAAGAAGGGCCCAACTCCAATTTTTTACAAAAATGAGTTAGACCCAGCTTTTTATTGCCAGCAGACTGTTCTTCCTTGTGTGTGAAAGATGAGCCAAAATCCACTCTCTAAATAGTCTTTCACGACATTTAATCATGGTGTTATGGAAGAAGGGCCCAACTCCATGTAGTTGGGCCCTTCTTCCACAAATAATTGGGTTAAAGAGGAATTTTGTTCATCCATGAAATCTGCTTTTCACTACAATAAACTTTCTTACTAACATATTACATGTGTTCTACGTGTGCATAATGGTGATTACCTAATTTCTGTAGCTATTTATAACACGGAACTGGCACTTGCAGTATATTAGTGGAAGAAGGGCCCAACTCCAGCTCAGTATTAAGACCTGTACCGTTGCCATGGAAACATCATATATAATTTGAATGTATGTAATATTGTATGTTCATGTATTAAAGGTCCCCTGAAGACGAAAACATTCTGTCTATAAAACTTTTCCAAATATTAAGTTTTTTCTTAATATCTCAAAACCAGTTTTGATGGAGTTGGGCCCTTCTTCCACTCAGGTATTCAATTATTTCCTTTATACTATTATCTGAAAATCAATATTTCCGACTTATTTTGCTTAATCACATCACATATGATATATGCATTGTGTGATGAGTGAATATTACATGTCTTACTTATCATTGGAGATGCTACAATCAATGACTGTCTTCTTGCTTGTGTTCACTATGATATAAGGCAGATGGATAGCTGAATTACTCGTTGGCGCTGGCTGAGTTTCTTCAAGCTTTTTATTCCGCTGTACAAGGTTTTTAAAGGCTATTTGCTGTGGAAAATAAATACAGATAAAGCATAAAATGGTAAATAATCCACTGTAATCATACATTAATCCACTCTGTCATTCTTATTTCATTGTTTAGATTTAGTATCATATATCAATAATGCTGGACTTATTTTACAGCTTTACCGCAGTGCCCATAATGTGGATCAAAATGGGCACATGACCTCTGCATCAAAATGATACTTTTAATTCAGCTTGTAATACTATAGGCAAGACTCCTAATACTGTTGATTGCTATAGAATGGCTTACACATACCTGGACATTGCACCCATGCAAAGTACACATTGCTGATTGATTGTATGACTGACTCGCTCGCCCACATTTCCCCCCTAATATCCAAATCATACTACATGTAGCCACCCCAGCTGGTGATCAAATGCTGCTAGCTATTATGCAAATACTAATAGCTACTATCATTTGCATCGCTGCTTTCATGGTCATTTAAAGCAAAACTGGGTAAAGAATGATGTGATTTCTGATAGATTATATTCCTAAAGATCAACCAGATATATGTCACCTAAAAACGCTATGCTCGCAGCTACTACCGGTACATCACCTATTTGCATGTTGCATCGAGTATAACTGTTACGCACACTCCCAAAAGTCATCTAAAACTTTCCCACACCTTACAATGGGCTAGTAGTACCCTACATAGGCCTGACAAGTTCTGGTGACACTGGTTGTATGCTACAAAGCAAGGACACCAATGTGATTATTACCTGTAATATTAGTTCTTGTAGCTGGGCTGTTTTCTGTCTTATTCTCTCTTCTTTCTGCCTCTTCTCCTCCTCTAGATGTTGACATTCTTGTGCAGAGTTTGTTGGTAGCCCGATCCACCTGATCTCTTTCTTCTCCTTCGAGATGATATTCATTGCCATTAAAACGTTGAGGGCGTCGTAGACTCGCCGCCTGATATTCTTTTGATCATATTGTTGCTGTACGTACAAGATAGAAAATTGAATATTGAATGATGAAAATAAAAGGTTTCTTATTGTAGGAATACTCTGTAAATGCCCCAGTAGACACAGATCGGATAATGCGAGTGAACCACACCATTAACCGTCAACCACCTTTTGAAGTAGTTAATAGTGGTGAATACATGGTAACATTCTCAGTAGAAACAGTTTGGGTGAAGATTTGGTGGGTGACACAGGAAATTAGCCTAATATACAGCGCGAGCATTCAAAATCTGACCTTGAAGGTCACAAAAAATATTTTCTGGACTTCGCCTTGCCCACTAGATCAGGCCTCAAAATAAGAAGAAAAATCCAAGGGTCCTCTGGACCCTTGCCTTTGAAATTTCAAGGGTCCTCGTCAATTTTCAAGGGTCCGACCCCGGACCCATGCCTTTGAAATTTAAAAAGAGAGAAATAACTGGATCACGGTAATTGTATGTAGCTTGTAGAAAA